>NC_134833.1:44233132-44324281 GCF_004210375.1 Tachypleus tridentatus | reverse complement strand
TTTTTTTTCCTTTTTTTCAAACATTATCATGAGTTATGCTGAATTACACTAATTTAAACGAAATTTTAACCAAATTACTATGGATTAAATATATATACAGGCATTTCTAAACACTCAAACCATATGTGAAACTCTTAATGTTGGAAGAATAGGTAGATGTTTATTTTGTTTGAAAAGTATTTTAATGTAAAAATGGTTTTAAGATAACTTGAAAATAAATTTCTCTGAACATTTTGTTGCAGCAGAAGTGTTAAGTTAGACCTTTACTTTATTTTGATTGTTTTTTATTAAAGTACTGTATTTGTACATATTATCTTAACTTGTTTGGAAAAACTTGTTTACTATGATAGTTACAAAACTTGTTGTACTTGTCAAAAAGTGAGCTTGAATTCACTGTTTTCCAATAAAGGTGCTTGATGTTTTTTTTTCAATTTTAGGTCCATTTCTTGGAAGAAGTTGAAATTCAAGGATCTGAAGGAAACTTAGGCTTTGAGCAGGTAAATTTTAACAATTTCCTGAAATACAAGTCTTAAATAAAATGGCTAGCAGATATGAAACAATATTTTAATCATCCATTTTAGATAGAAGAACTGCCACTTTTTAGAACAATTTATATAAGTTGTTTGAAAAATTATTGTAAATGTATGTATGAAACTACTGGGTTGGAGAATAACTGGTAAAACCTGGATAAATTTGTATTACACCACAGAATGTGTATTATGTTTTCAAAAATGGCAGTACATGAATAACCAATGAACAAGGGAATTAGTTTTGAATGATATTAAAAACAAAAAAGGTTTTCATTAAACAGTTCCTGTAGTTGACAACATAATGTTCAGTATGCACTAGAACATAATTTAGTGTAAAATGTTTCTTACTGAATATATTAAATTTCATAAATACAGCCTATAGGAAAAGAACTAAAAAAAATATAAAATATTGTGTTTACTTGAATTTACACAAAGACGTTAGAACTGGATGCCTCAAGTAATTCTAGCGAATGGGCAAGCTGTTTGGAAGACTTAGTGGACGGGCCTTTACAAGAAAAAATAAAACCTATACACGAAGAGGTAAGTACCTTCATTAATATTGAGTAATGTACAGCAAATTTACAGGTCATTTTCATGCTTAAAATTTTAATACCATTTTATTCTCCACTTGTATGGCATTAATTATAAAAATACACAGTTGATCAAAATAAATTCTTTTCTCTCCAGGGATAGGTGCATTCTCTTTAAAATTCTTAGGAACTAGAAGGGAGTAGGTCTTCTTTATTTACATGTAAACAAATGCAAAATTAAAGAAGCCTTACTTATATTTATATACTTATATACTTAATTTAGTGTAAAATGTTTCTTACTGAAGATATAAAATTTCTTGAATACAGCTATAAGGAAAAGAATTAAAAAAATAAAATATTGTGTTTACTTGAATTTAGATAAAGTCCACAGAGCTGGCTGCTCCTAGTAATACTAGTAACAGGGCAAGCTCTTCTTTTATGAGATGTATACCTGAAGACCATGGCATTCCTCCCCCACCACCTCCTTTTCCAGGGGATGCCATTATCCTTGGATCATTGTTGAAGGTCTGGTAAGTTTTAGTTCCTGTTTAAAGTTTTATTTGATAAAATATCAGCCATTTTGGAAAGTATTAGCTTTTATTTTGCTGGAAATTCTGTATGTAAATGTGTTATGTGTTTCAAAAGTAAATTATGTGTTAGTCCATATATAAAACACTATACATCAAAAAGTTTTATTATAAAGAGGAATGTGCAAATATCAAGTATGAAAATGTTTGAAAAACACATAAACAAGTTTAATATCCTTTGTGAAAGTAATGCTTTGTATTTTACTTTACGAGATATTTACAAGAACATTTTCAGAATTTCAACTACTAAGTCTTTTGGTCAAAAATAATGTAATATTTGTTAATTATGGTGCATTTTGATGTTATGTGTCAATTAACATAATATTGTCTCTAGCCCAGCAACAACACTAGTCTTTCATGAAAGTATTGACTATGAGTCTGCTCCTGTGTGCCTCACCCTAACCAACATCACAAGCAATTATATTGCATATAAGGTAAACCAAATTACCTTCTTATTTCATTGAGGATGCTACTTTTTTTATTGTATGTCTTTTAAAATAAAGAGATGGAAGATGTAATAAAAAATGTAGACAGCTATTTATACTTCAACAGATGCTCATTTTTAGTGTCATAAACTGTGAAAATTGCTATGTAATTTCATTCTAGAATTATGTATGTGTGCATTTATATGTGTTTAACACTTGTTTTCCTGCAGTTGAAGACAAATAACGTAGGAATATTCCAAGTTAAAAGACCAAGTGGAATAATTAAGCCAGGAGAGTTTCAGAATGTTCGCCTTCAGCTGACTAGAGGTTGGTGTTTGTAACATGCTGTGTAACCTTGCACTTCATTGTTATGTAGGCTCTGCGCAATTTTATTTCTTCTAATAGAGACAGATTAAGAAATAAAGATATCCATAAAATGTGAGTTTTAGTTCACAGGTAAAGATTCTTGAATCAGAATCTAGACAATGTAACAAGCAAATATGAACCTTCCTGACACTCAAGCTTTATCCAAAGTTAAAGATCCTTGAATCATAATGTAGATAATTTAAGTAAACCCAAACCCAAACAATATAACAGGACAAAGTAGATTGTAGTTTAATATAAATATCATATAATAAACATCTCATTCTTTCACACATTTTAGGAAACTTAATGTTTTCAAGTTGAAGGATATTCAATGAAAAGATTTTATTTATGAAAAACAAATGAAAACTGATTTTGGGTTTATTTCACCATGTTCTAAACAAACTCATTAGTATTTGTGAATTTATTGGGTTTTTAATGAGCAAGTACAGCACTTAAAACTTCTTGGAGGAAAATCATTATGATTTTGAATGAAAGAGCACCTATTTGACCTTGAAACATGAGCACAAGTTTCGTTTAATGGATACTTAGCCAATCAATGTTTCTCAATTTGAGTTTTATGTTGTGATATAATTGCCTACATTTCAACTTGAAAAAGTCATAAGATAGTGATTGAAACACATTTTTTTGTTTTCTGTTCTTTTCAACTGTATAAAGCAGTATAACTATCAGTTCACCACAGACTGGCATAGACCTAAACAAAGTGATAAAAACTAAGCTAAATGATATGTTACTAGTAAGAAAAACGTGTATGAACAACTTCTGCCACAGTTACACTACAGATTCTTTTTTGATTTTCTTCCTCATTATATTTCAATTAAATTATAATATTACAGTATAGTAGTGTAAAAAATAGTTGTTGGTAATGAAGGTAAGATAGGCTTATTTAAATCATTTTGCTTCCAACCAAATCAAATATCATTTCAAGCATACTGTGTTTGTACCCTCGAAATATCAAAATAGAAAAAAACTTTCATAGCAGATCATAGTTCATATGGCCATGTTATCGTATTTATTGACTTGCATTCAGAAGTTTATTGAACTACTATTTTACGAACTTATGTCCATGTGTTTGGAATTACACTGTAGATTATTATTCAAACTTTAATATTATATGTCAGTTAATTTCTTAATTTAAAATAAATATACATTTTAGCTAGTCACTTGCTACACAAATGCCAACCATTACGATTTTGTTGTATGCATTGCGACTTGTTGCAACACGCAAATTATTATATATCATGTAGGCCGATATAATAAAGTGATAAATTGTTCCCCCCAGGTCTTGAAAGGGGTGAAAAGAAAATTTCTAGTGAGATGCAAATAAATTTTGATCATAAATAAAAGACATCGTTCAAATAGCTACTTGCGATAATCATGTTTGTGCTTGAAATAAAAAAATAATTTTATCTCCAACCTCCACTAATAGTTTGAGTGCGGTGCTTCTCCATACCAGATTGGGGGGGAGGGGATCTATAGTTACGTCATCAGTGCTTGTCAGCCAATCAGCGCTCGCCTAGATGGGTCTTTCTCGTTTTATAAGTGGCATAGAAACACGAATGCGATCGTTCACAAGTGGGTTAAAAAAGAGGTCTCGTTCACCAGATTGTCTTGTTTCTGATAAATGTAAAAGGACTAAAACTGTGAGAGGGCTCTGTCTACAATCATTACGCTCATGCGTTAATTATGCATTAACATAAAACCTTTTGGTTAGCAATTTCAAAAAAGGTTGATGGCTTAATTTTTTTTTTCCTTTTTGCATGTCAGTGATCATAGACATAGTGAACTTAAAGACTGTGTTTTTTCAAATCAAAAGAAATCTAATACTAACAGTTTTATGAAACAGAACTTTATAGGAAAGGTTACAAGAATGTAGGAATATATAAAACCGGAATTTAAAATCCTCAACAAAGATATGCATTTGTAATTGTTTCTCAATCTTTTCGAATTTTGATAGCTTCGAATTCATAAAATAATACATGTATGAAACTGAGATATTTTGTATCAGAAACGATATAATCCTGAAGTTTGAAACTGTTACATTCAGTTTTATTGTTTGCATTTAAAGAAGCCATACAACAGATGCATAAAATTGACTCACCAGGAATGATTTATAAAGTGTAACATAGAACTTTACCGTCGTGAAGCTCATGTTAGATGATTTCTACTTGTACTTTACAGTAGTATTTTGACAATTTTCACTGTGGTATAGCAGCTCGTAGAATGGCTCCAAGTTTTTTTTCAAATAGAAACTTTGAGTTCACAGCTCCATCTCTTGAGCCATTTGAAATGTAATTAAAGTTGTGGCTATTGAGGTTTCTCTTTTTGATTTTGTATATTATTTTAGCAAAAATTCAATAATTCTTCTGAAATGAAACTTCTATCAGTAAGTACAGTTAGGTCTAATGTACTTTAGTGGAAACATAATTAAAATAGCTGTGAGAGTAAAAAAAATATGTATTTTGTTTAAGCAGTCCTAAATGTTTATATTAAACAACCAGTGCAGCATTACTTACTGTTAGCTTCCATAGGAAATCGAGAAGAACACTTGATAGTTAAGTGAGTGACAGCTGGTATCACAGGTTAAAGATACTTCTTAAGACATGGGAAGTGGCAGATGAAGGGGTAAAAAGTGGAACATAGTAAATCGCCACCATACAGAAAATATTTTAAAGATATGCTGTATAAACATCCATAAAGACAGAGATAAATGAAAAGTGAAACATGGAGATTCAGTAAATTAATTTCAGCTACTTTGTGCTCATTTTTGCTATGTTGCAACCTTTTGTCTTATCTGTATGGAAGTTTTAACACCTTTTTTCATTTATACAGGATATAGTGTAATAATGTTGCTTATTATGTAGTCAACATTGTTATAAATTTGTATAATGAATAATTTTATCAAGATTATCAATCAAACATAATGAACGACATTGTTATAGATTTGTATAGTTGGTGGTTTTATGAAGGTTATCCTTCAAAAATAATGAACAACATTGTTATTGATTTGTATAATTATTGGTTTTATGAAGGTTATCTATCAAACATAATGAGCAACATTGTTATAGATTTCTATAATTAATGGTTTTATGAAGGTTATCTATCAAACATAATGAACAACTACATTGTGTTTGTGGCAAGGTGATACCAAGAAACTGTGAACATGACTAACCTAGATGTATTTATGGTGATTTGTATATTCCAGTAGATGTATATATGGGTTCTGTTTTTGGTTGTTGTTTTTTACAAGTAATGTTTTTATTACTTTACATAAAATTAGGCACACACTGTGGACTCACAGACATATTTATTCTGGAAGCTGTAAAATTTGAGGAAAATGAACCAACAGTAGAACAAATAAATAGCATTTGGGAAACAAGTTCTCCCAAAAATATTTTGAAACATAAGTAAGTGGAAGACACAATAATATTGTAGCTTTTCAAATAGGTTTAGTTTCTGCCAGTATACATCCATGTAACTTTTATGATAAATAATAAAATTAGTAGAATATCCCTGTTTAATCTCATCAAAGCAGTCACTCTTCACATATTCCACTGTGTGTTTAGCTTCCAGTTCATTTTCATTGATTACAAACTTAATAATTTTATCAGTCAAGATGTGTTGTAAAGTTTCATTGGATTGTGAGGAAGTGTATTTTTGTAAACTCTCTCTATATAATTTTAACCTGCTTTGACTGCTTGATTAAACTATATTGTCTTATAAGATAAAGCTGACTAAAGCTGTTATTTATTCCTGGAAATTCCAATTGTCTCTCTCCCAGATGGAAAAGCCTATTGATATATAAAGAAAAATAAATTCAAAATATTTGTTCATTGTTTCTCAGGTTCAAATGCCTTAATTTTGAATTTATGTGGAAAGATACAGTCGACAGGCACATAGAAGTCAAGATAAAACCTGTACAAGAAGAGGTAAGCACCTTTATTAATGTTGGCTTCTAACTTTGTTTTTGAGTAGTGTACAGCAAATTTACAGGTTATTTTCATGTTTATAAATTTAATACCATTTTATTCTTCACATGTATAGCAGTAATTATAGAAAACACAGTTGATCAATATAAATCTTTTTCTCTCCAGGGACAGGCACATCCTCTTTAAAATTCTTAGGTTGTAGAAAGGAATAGAGCTACTTTGTTTACATGAAAATAAATGCAAAATTAAAGAAGCCCTACTTATACACGAACTAAAGCCATAATAAAACCAATATAAAGGAATATCTTTATTCCTGTACGAATTAATAACCTAACATCCAACTGCAACGCCCCCTACAATCCTGTATTTGTTTATACTCTCGTTTCAAAGACAAGTGCCCATAAACAGTCAGTTGCAAACTTTCTCTGTTAACCAGGTTGAAACACCGATTATTCTGTGTTGTAGATCATTAGTAGCCGTATGTGGCATTGTTACAGTTACATTCTTGACTTTCCTCCTTCTCTTCTTATGGGGATTTTATTGCCTTTGGATGGTGGTAGTCAGTGTGACATTTGGGGAGTTGATTCTATATGAGAGACATCTGTTCAATACTAGTTGTTAATTTCTAGATAGGTGGATTTTGGATGTGAAGTGAAGGCAATAGTGTTCTAATCTTACCCTACCATAGATGATAGTGCCCCATGAGAAGGTTTTAGATGTGATTTGATTACCAAGTATGGTCTGCCTTGCCTTAGCCACTCTAAACTCAGGGACACATCCTTGTTTACCCACTTTACTCTTGTGGGGCTGAGTTACCTTTGCTTGCTCTGGTTAGGACCTCATTCCTATCATGCTCTCTCCCATCCAGATATGCACCTTTCAATGTTTGCTCTTTTGTCTTAACATTCCACATGTGTAGGAAGAGAAGTCGTGCAGATCTATATCTCATTATCAGGGGGATCCTTTCGACAATCATATACCCCCTTTATTACACAATTATTATCTTGAGTTTTGGTGAATTACACTGATTGAAACGAAATGTCGTTTGGAGAGGAAATACAAATTTTATCGAAATTATTATGGATTGAGAATATATACAGACACTGGCTGAATTTCCTAACCACGTGTGGAACTATTAATGATAGAAGAATGGATAGATATGTCTTTTTATTGGTTTATTTTGTATGAACAGTATTTAGTGTAAAAATGTTTTTAAATCAACTTGAAAATAAATTGTTTTGGGTAACGAATTTCTCTGAACATTTTGTTGGAGCAGAAGTATTAAGTTAGATCTTTATTTTAATTTGATTGTTTTTTTCTTAAACTACTCATTTTGTAAACATTATCTTAACTTCTTAGAGAAATTGGTGTTCCATGATAGATACACAACCTGTTATACTTATTAAAAAGTGAGCTTGAATTCACTGTTTTCCAATAAAGGTGCTTGATTTTTTTTTTTAATTTTAGGTCCATTTTCCTGAGGAAGATAAAATTCAAGGGTGTGAAAGAAACTTAAGCTTTGAGCAGGTAAATTTTAACAATTTCGAAAAATACAAGTCTTAAATAAAATGGCTAGCATATATGGAATAATATTTTAATCATCCATTTTAGATAGAACTATCACTTGTTTTAATTTATATCAGTTGTTTAAAAAATTATTGTAAATGTATGTATGAAACTACTAGGTTTCACGGAAAGATTTGTATTACACCATAGAATGTGTATTGCCTTTTAAAAAATGGCAGTACATGAATAACTAATGAATAACAGAATTAGTTTTGAATGATATTATAAACAAAAAAGGTTTTCATTGCACAGTTCCTGGAATTGTCAACATAATGTTCAGTATGCACTAGAACATAATTTAGTGTAAAATGTTTCTTACTGAATATATTAAATTTCATAAATACAGCCTATAGGAAAAGAACTAAAAAAAATATAAAATATTGTGTTTACTTGAATTTACACAAAGACCTTAGAACTGGATGCCTCAAGTAATTGTGGCGAATGGGCAAGCTGTTTGGAAGACTTAGTGGACGGGCCTTTACAAGAAAAAATAAAACCTATACACGAAGAAGTAAGTACCTTCATTAATATTGAGTAATGTACAGCAAATTTACAGGTCATTTTCATTCTTAAAAATTTAATACCATTTTATTCTCCACTTGTATGGCATTAATTATAAAAATACACAGTTGATCAAAATAAATTCTTTCTCTCCAGGGATAGGTGCATTCTCTTTAAAATTCTTAGAACTAGAGGGAGTAGGTCTTCTTTATTTACATGTAAACAAATGCAAAATTAAAGAAGCCCTACTTATACAAGATCTAAAGCCACAATTAAGCCAATATAAAGAATTAGTTTATTAATTAGTGTAGGAATAAAGTAACATCCAACTGCAATACCTCCTACAATCCTGTATTTGTTTATACTCTTTTTTTCTGAGACAAGTGTCCAGCAACGGTCAGTTGCAAACTCTCTTTGTTAACCAGGTTGAAACATCGTTCTCCACTTATGAATAAACGTGTTAATACCCATACCAGATGTTCTGATATACACTTCAGCAAATTGTATCTCAGAAATGGTATGGCATAGTGAGGTAAAATTGCACAGGGTTAGGGAGCCATGGAGATGGAAATACTACAGTTGTTACATGGTGCCACTTTTTCATGATGCATGATCAATCACAGTAACTTTTCAATATGCAACTCCTTCACCATCCAGAATGTATTGGTTCTCTTCAACAATGCACATTTCATCTGGTATGCTGACTACTTCCCAGACAATTGCATCTTTTATATCTTTAACTGTGTGTAGCTTCTGGCTTCAAGATACTCCTAAAACTCATATTTGGTCTGGTAAATGAGGTCGCCATTGACGTAGAAAGTGATGTGTAAATGATTTAGTCTGTGTAAGTACTCCTCCCAAATGTGTTTATCAATAACCAGAGGGTCACCATCTGCATGAAAATTGTAGTGTCACATTTGTTGCTGCAAAATGAGGGAACCATGCTGATTGTGTAAGCATTTCATGGTATTGTGCAAGTGTGCAGTCCTTCTGAGAAGTAAGGTAATTTAACATAAATTACGTATTATAATATTATTATTAGTCAGGCAAAGCATAGTTTTTATAGCCTTCTGTGTTATTTGGTTACAGAGCCATAAACTGTAAAATCAGAATCTTCTTGCCATGCCCACCTGCTACATCTTCTCTATAACAAATTGCTAGTAGTTCTTTCTGACATTTGATAGTATGTTAATTATAACAAACAAAAATACAATGAAATGCAATATTGTGTTATTTTCCATTCGGAAAATTGTCTCCTTAGTTTTCAGTTCACACTTTATTACCATGGTCAAAAAATTGGCAAACCTTGAATAAAGCTAGAGTAGAAAAATAATAGATATAAAATGTTACTTTTAAAATATTTGAAATTTACTTAGGAGGTTGTAGATATGATAAAATAAAATTTGACCATTGTCAGATGAAGGAAAGTATTTTTAATCTTAATACAAAATCACTCAGTGTAGTCAACACTTTGATTCAATATGCTCATGGAGAAATTTTAGTGAAAATACTTCATTAAAAATTCTAATCTTTTGTCTATAAGTTTGTGATATTTAATGAAGGTACAGAAAATTATAGAACTATCAAAGTTCATAATGGAATTTTTTTTTCACTCAGAGATGGATATTTTTCCCTTGGTTGAAGATAATGAAAATGGATATCTCCAGTGCTTATGTACACCTCCTGAGAGCACAAAGTATTTGCTCTTCTTATCTTTGGTATGCCGATCTTGGGGTGGTTTATTAGTTTTGGACTCACCCCGTCACACGTACCTCAGCACCTTATATGTTTTGTCAAATGGTTGGGACTTTTGTACATTATCTCAATTCTCTGGAGGCTGGCATTTCATTATTACGTGGATTTCTGGCTCATTCAGTGTCAGCTCTAGTGGGTTGGTTGATAACTTCAACCCACTTAATATTTGATCTATGTGGGTTTTTTTCACACAAATAACAGTCACGCACAGCCTTCTTCTTCATATCAATGGAACTTTTAGTTCACCTTGCTCTCTAGGCTCAGTAACTTACAGCTTGTAAAGTTATATTGCTTTAGGCGATATGGTCCTCCAGGACTGTTCTGGTCCTACTCAGTCATGGCCATATTTGAAGGGATTGAATGTGTATTTCACAAACAATGGAATCTGGGTCTTTGTTCCAACACAATTTTTCTTCGTCCTTTCCCGTGAGACATTCTGCAATGGTGGCTAGAGAAAGCCCATATGTCAGTGGGTGTTCAGCTTCATCCATGCATCTAAATCTACATCGTTTCACAGATGCATTCATTCAGGGATAGATGCATGGGTCAGTCAAGAAGCGTTGGGCCATTACCCTGTGGATGAAACCATATTGCATATCAATGTTCTTGGACTTCTAGCCATACATCGGGCATTGTGTCAGTTTCTTCATCTTGCCTACTATTGTCTGATGATGGTTCCTTTAGACAATTCTATGGTGGTGGTGCATATCAACCAGATATCTGTTTTCTAGACATTGGATCTGTTACATTTGATCAGTGCACATTGCATTCACCTTATAGCATGATTTGTATCTGGTGCATTCAGTCTAGTTGTGCTCTCTGACTGTATCTATTTGATGAAGTGGAAATTTGATACCCTCATTTTCAGGACCTTTGCGATCGGTGGGGTTCTCTCCAAGTGGATGCCTTTGTCATGGGACATAACCCCTAGTTGCTCCTCTTTTCCTCGCCTGTTCTCCATCCATAGGATTTGGCAGTCGAAGGCTTCAGCCAAGTTTAGCCACACAAGTATCTTTATGTGTACCCTCCCATTCAATTGCTTTGTGAGGTGATTTCTCTCATCTACTTTACTGTTTGTCAGGTCCTCTGGACTACTCCCGACTGGCCAGTTCAACCCTGTTTCCAAGGTTTTAATGACTACTCCTCTCCCCTTTTGCCACTCTTCTACTTCCCCTCCCTTTTCATCAGTCTTGATTCCACATCCTACAATCTATATATCTAGCACCTAGCTTTTGTTCTATCTTTGATGAGATAATTCAGTTTCATACATCAAATTGCTTCCTTGTTAGCTAATTCCATACAACCATCTTCCACAGAAGAATATCAATGCACGTGGAAAGTCTTCTGCTCTTGGTCTACTAAAAGTGGGTTTTCTGCTGACAAGCCAACTATAGATAATGCTGCAGAACTTCTAACCTGGGCCTTTCCAGATATCAGGTGGCCTTATCCAAAACCTTTCATTTTTTAAATACAGAAGTTTTACTTCTCCTGCTCTTATCAAGCTAATGCATTTTTTTATCTTTACTTGAAGCACCTTCCTTGTGTCATCTGTCCCTTAAACCACATTTACTTCTTCTGTAAGATTGTGGGCATCGACATTTGAATTTCTTTGCTACTGACATTTCATGTACCTTTTACCATCCTATATATCTCCTCATTTAACTAAATTATTCCTTTCTTCTGAAGACTTCAGCAGCTTGGGAAGGTTGTTCCTCTTTTTTAAACTATTTCTCTTCCTTCTATATCTGATCTTTACCCTCTGCTGAATGTAGATAGACTGGATCTGTGTCTAGTCAAGGTTCTTCATTGTTATATAGCTTACAGAGTACATGTTCCTGACTTTATATTCCATGGTAGTCCACCTCTCATCATGTTCTTTCACTTTCTACCCTTACTAGTTGTAACTACCTTTTGGTTCAATTGGTCTATTCTTCATTGTTCCAAGTTTCCTTTCATCACAGTCAAAACCGTATATTTTTCGCTTCTTGTCTTCTTTGTCCAATGGAGCAGACTCTACTGTCTTTCATATAGACCACTTCTATCTTCATCATATGACGATTTCGACTTCATCTACCACATGTGGTCATTTTTCAGACTTTGGTGTGACTGTAACTGGTAAGTTTCTAATTATATTTGCTTTCATTCAGGAATTCTTTTACCACTTTTTCTCATGAATCTCATCAAGGGTGAGTCGTATCTGATAAGGTATTCTTTGACTGTAAACTCCATTTTATCTTTCATGGCTTCACACAGTCAAAGTTCAGATGAGGTGTTCCACAAGATCGCTTGACAGTGAATAACATGGTGATATTTTGTATCACAAACAGGCCTTTTCTGGACTGTCCCATCCATGGACTGCATAGGTAGAGCAGAAAGGAATTGTTGCCCATCTCTGCCATGCCTCATGTAAACATTTTAATATGGTCTTCTTTTCAAGATAAGATTTTACCGTCGCCCATTTAACTGCCTGAAATGGTGTCATTTTTTCAGACTCTTCACTGAATTGTCACTCTCCTTTCCTCAAGTAGAGTATGGGAGTTCTTACCAATTTCCAATGTCAAGCATCAGTGGGTAGTTGACTTTGAAGGGCACTCACTTGAAGGGGTTCCACAAAAAAAGATGGCTTTCACCATTCACTCTTGAGTTGGGCAGTGGTGTTCTGCTCATGTAGATGAGATGTGGCATTCTGGTACCATTTTACATGACCACTGGAGTTGAACCCATCACCTTACTGTATAAAATGGCCTCCTGATACCATTGACATTAACACTGAAGTTGAGCTGTCAAAATTGTAGTTCATCCTTTTGATTGGAAACGCTCATCCTACCCTCACATATATGTCAGTACCCACAAGGAGGTTTGGAACCAGAACGAACCAATCATCATAAATACTCAGAGAATTTTTATTTGTCTATCATTCTCTCCCGATTATTCTGTGTTGTAGATCATAGTAGTAGTATGTGACATTGTTACAGTTACATTCTTGACTTTCCTCCTTCTCTTCTTATGGGGATTTTATTGCCTTTGGATGGTGGTAGTCAGTGTGACATTTGGAGAGTTGATTCTATACGAGAGACATTTGTTCAATACTAGTTGTTAATTTCTAGATAGGTGGATTTTTGGATGTGAAGTGAAGGCAATATTGTTCTAATCTTACCCTACCATAGATGATAGTGCCCCATGAGAAGGTTTCAGATGTGATTTGCTTGCCAAGTATGGTCTGCCTTGCCTTAGCCACTCTAAACTCAGGAACACATCCTTGTTTACCCACTTTACTCTTGTGGGGCTGAGTTACCTTTGCTTGCTGTGGTTAGGACCTCATTCCTATCATGCTCTCTCCCATCCAGATATGCACTTTTCAATGTTTGCACTTTTGTTTTCACATTCTACATGTGTATGAAGAGAAGTTGTGCAGATCTATATCTCATTATCAGGGGGATCCTTTCGACAATCATATACCCCCTTTATTACTCAATTATTATCTTTAGTTTTGGTGAATTACACTGATTGAAACGAAATGTCGTTCGGAGAGGAAATATAAATTTTATCGAAATTATTATGGATTGAGAATATATACAGACATTGTCTAAATTTCCTAACCACGTGTGGAACTATTAATAATAGAAGAATGGATAGATATGTCTTTTTTATTGGTTTATTTTGAATGAAAAGTATTTTAGTGTAAAATGTTTTAAATCAACTTGAAAATAAATTGTTTTGGGTAACGAATTTCTCTGAACATTTTGTTGGAGCAGAAGTATTAAGTTAGATCTTTATTTTAATTTGATTGTTTTTTTCTTAAACTACTCTTTTTGTAAACATTATCTTAACTTCTTAGAGAAATTGGTATACCATGATAGTTACACAACCAGTTATACTTATTTAAAAGTGAGCTTGAATTCACTGTTTTCCAATAAAGGTGCTTGATTTTTTTTAATTTTAGGAACATTTTCCTGAGGAAGATAAAATTCAAGAGTGTGAAAGAAACTTAAGCTTTGAGCAGGTAAATTTTAACAATTTCGAAAAATACAAGTACCCACAAGGAGGTTTGGAACCAGAACGAACCAATCATCATAAATACTCAGATAATTTTTATTTGTCTATCATTCTCTCCCGATTATTCTGTGTTGTAGATCATAGTAGTAGTATGTGACATTGTTACAGTTACATTCTTGACTTTCCCTCCTTCTCTTCTTATGGGGATTTTATTGCCTTTGGATGGTGGTAGTCAGTGTGACATTTGGAGAGTTGATTCTATACGAGAGACATTTGTTCAATACTAGTTGTTAATTTCTAGATAGGTGGATTTTTGGATGTGAAGTGAAGGCAATATTGTTCTAATCTTACCCTACCATAGATGATAGTGCCCCATGAGAAGGTTTCAGATGTGATTTGCTTGCCAAGTATGGTCTGCCTTGCCTTAGCCACTCTAAACTCAGGGACACATCCTTGTTTACCCACTTTACTCTTGTGGGGCTGAGTTACCTTTGCTTGCTCTGGTTAGGACCTCATTCCTATCATGCTCTCTCCCATCCAGATATGCACTTTTCAATGTTTGCACTTTTGTTTTCACATTCTACATGTGTATGAAGAGAAGTTGTGCAGATCTATATCTCATTATCAGGGGGCTCCTTTCGACAATCATATACCCCCTTTATTACTCAATTATTATCTTTAGTTTTGGTGAATTACACTGATTGAAACGAAATGTCGTTCGGAGAGGAAATATAAATTTTATCGAAATTATTATGGATTGAGAATATATACAGACATTGGCTAAATTTCCTAACCACGTGTGGAACTATTAATGATAGAAGAATGGATAGATATGTCTTTTTTATTGGTTTATTTTGTATGAGCAGTATTTAGTGTAAAAATGTTTTTAAATCAACTTGAAAATAAATTGTTTTGGGTAACGAATTTCTCTGAACATTTTGTTGGAGCAGAAGTATTAAGTTAGATCTTTATTTTAATTTGATTGTTTTTTTCTTAAACTACTCTTTTTGTAAACATTATCTTAACTTCTTAGAGAAATTGGTATACCATGATAGTTACACAACCAGTTATACTTATTTAAAAGTGAGCTTGAATTCACTGTTTTCCAATAAAGGTGCCTGATTTTTTTTTAAATTTTAGGAACATTTTCCTGAGAAAGATAAAATTCAAGAGTGTGAAAGAAACTTAAGCTTTGAGCAGGTAACTTTTAACAATTTCGAAAAATACAAGTCTTAAATAAAATGGCTAGCATATATGGAATAATATTGTATTCATCCATTTTAGGTAGAACTATCACTTGTTTTAATTTATATCAGTTGTTTGAAAATTTATTGTAAATGTATGTATGATACTACTAGGTTGGAGAATAACTGGTAAAACATGGAAAGATTTGTATTACACAGTAGAATGTGTATTGCGTTTTAAAAAATGGCAGTACATGAATAACTAATGAATAACAGAATTAGTTTTGAATGATATTATAAACAAAGAAGGTTTTCATTCCACAGTTCCTGGAGTTGTCAACGTAATGTCCAGTATGCACTAGAACATAATTTATTGTAAAATGTTTCTTACTGAATATATTAAATTTCATAAATACAGCCTATAGGAAAAGAACTAAAAAATATATAAAACATTGTGTTTACTTGAATTTACATAAAGACCTTAGAGCTGGATGCCTCAAGTAATTCTAGCGAAAGGGCAAGCTGTTTGGAAGACTTAGTGGACGGGCTTTTACAAGAAAAGATAAAACCTATACACGAAGAAGTAAGTACCTTTATTAATATTGAGTAATGTACAGCAAATTTACAGGTCATTTTCATGCTTAAAAATTTAATACCAATTTATTCTCCACTTGTATGGCATTAATTATAAAAATACACAGTTGATCAAAATAAATCCTTTTCTCTCCAGGAATAGCTGCATTTTCTTTAAAATTCTTAGGAACTAGAAGGGGGTAGATCTTCTTTATTTACATGTAAACCAATGCAAAATTAAAGAAGCCTTACTTATACAAGATCTAAAGCCACAATTAAGCCAATATAAAGAATTAGTTTATTAATTAGTGTAGGAATAAAGTAACATCCAACTGCAATACCTCCTACAATCCTGTATTTGTTTATACTCTTGTTTCTGAGACAAGTGTCCAGCAACGGTCAGTTGCAAACTCTCTTTGTTAACCAGGTTGAAACATCATTCTCCACTTATGAATAAACGTGTTAATACCCATACCAGATGTTCTGATATATACTTCAGCAAATTGTATCTCAGAAAAGGTATGGCATAGTGAGGTAAAATTGCACAGGGTTAGGGAGCCATGGAGATGGAAATACTACAGTTATTACATGGTGCCACTTTTTCATGATGCATGATCAATCACAGTAACTTTTCAATATGCAACTCCTTCACCATCCAGAATGTATTGGTTCTCTTCAACAATGCACATTTCATCTGGTATGCTGACTACTTCCCAGACAATTGCATCTTTTATATCTTTAACTGTGTGTAGCTTCTGGCTTCAAGATACTCCTAAAACTCATATTTGGTCTGGTAAATGAGGTCGCCATTGACGTAGAAAGTGATGTGTAAATGATTTAGTCTGTGTAAGTACTCCTCCCAAATGTGTTTATCAATAACCAGAGGGTCACCATCTGCATGAAAATTGTAGTGTCACATTTGTTGCTGCAAAATGAGGGAACCATGCTGATTGTGTAAGCATTTCATGGTATTGTGCAAGTGTGCAGTCCTTCTGAGAAGTAAGGTAATTTAACATAAATTACGTATTATAATATTATTATTAGTCAGGCAAAGCATAGTTTTATAGCCTTCTGTGTTATTTGGTTACAGAGCCATAAACTGTAAAATCAGAATCTTCTTGCCATGCCCACCTGCTACATCTTCTCTATAACAAATTGCTAGTAGTTCTTTCTGACATTTGATAGTATGTTAATTATAACAAACAAAAATACAATGAAATGCAATATTGTGTTATTTTCCATTCGGAAAATTGTCTCCTTAGTTTTCAGTTCACACTTTATTACCATGGTCAAAAAATTGGCAAACCTTGAATAAAGCTAGAGTAGAAAAATAATAGATATAAAATGTTACTTTTAAAATATTTGAAATTTACTTAGGAGGTTGTAGATATGATAAAAATAAAATTTGACCATTGTCAGATGAAGGAAAGTATTTTTAATCTTAATACAAAAATCACTCAGGGTAGTCAACACTTTGATTCAATATGCTCATGGAGAAATTTTAGTGAAAATACTTCATTAAAAATTCTAATCTTTTGTCTATAAGTTTGTGATATTTAATGAAGGTACAGAAAATTATAGAACTATCAAAGTTCATAATGGAATTTTTTTTTCACTCAGAGATGGATATTTTTCCCTTGGTTGAAGATAATGAAAATGGATATCTCCAGTGCTTATGTACACCTCCTGAGAGCACAAAGTATTTGCTCTTCTTATCTTTGGTATGCCGATCTTGGGGTGGTTTATTAGTTTTGGACTCACCCCGTCACACGTACCTCAGCACCTTATATGTTTTGTCAAATGGTTGGGACTTTTGTACATTATCTCAATTCTCTGGAGGCTGGCATTTCATTATTACGTGGATTTCTGGCTCATTCAGTGTCAGCTCTAGTGGGTTGGTTGATAACTTCAACCCACTTAATATTTGATCTATGTGGGTTTTTTTCACACAAATAACAGTCACGCACAGCCTTCTTCTTCATATCAATGGAACTTTTAGTTCACCTTGCTCTCTAGGCTCAGTAACTTACAGCTTGTAAAGTTATATTGCTTTAGGCGATATGGTCCTCCAGGACTGTCCTGGTCCTACTCAGTCATGGCCATATTTGAAGGGATTGAATGTGTATTTCACAAACAATGGAATCTGGGTCTTTGTTCCAACACAATTTTTCTTCGTCCTTTCCCGTGAGACATTCTGCAATGGTGGCTAGAGAAAGCCCATATGTCAGTGGGTGTTCAGCTTCATCCATGCATCTAAATCTACATCGTTTCACAGATGCATTCATTCAGGGATAGATGCATGGGTCAGTCAAGAAGCGTTGGGCCATTACCCTGTGGATGAAACCATATTGCATATCAATGTTCTTGGACTTCTAGCCATACATCGGGCATTGTGTCAGTTTCTTCATCTTGCCTACTATTGTCTGATGATGGTTCCTTTAGACAATTCTATGGTGGTGGTGCATATCAACCAGATATCTGTTTTCTAGACATTGGATCTGTTACATTTGATCAGTGCACATTGCATTCACCTTATAGCATGATTTGTATCTGGTGCATTCAGTCTAGTTGTGCTCTCTGACTGTATCTATTTGATGAAGTGGAAATTTGATACCCTCATTTTCAGGACCTTTGCGATCGGTGGGGTTCTCTCCAAGTGGATGCCTTTGTCATGGGACATAACCCCTAGTTGCTCCTCTTTTCCTCGCCTGTTCTCCATCCATAGGATTTGGCAGTCGAAGGCTTCAGCCAAGTTTAGCCACACAAGTATCTTTATGTGTACCCTCCCATTCAATTGCTTTGTGAGGTGATTTCTCTCATCTACTTTACTGTTTGTCAGGTCCTCTGGACTACTCCCGACTGGCCAGTTCAACCCTGTTTCCAAGGTTTTAATGACTACTCCTCTCCCCTTTTGCCACTCTTCTACTTCCCCCTCCCTTTTTCATCAGTCTTGATTCCACATCCTACAATCTATATATCTAGCACCTAGCTTTTGTTCTATCTTTGATGAGATAATTCAGTTTCATACATCAAATTGCTTCCTTGTTAGCTAATTCCATACAACCATCTTCCACAGAAGAATATCAATGCACGTGGAAAGTCTTCTGCTCTTGGTCTACTAAAAGTGGGTTTTCTGCTGACAAGCCAACTATAGATAATGCTGCAGAACTTCTAACCTGGGCCTTTCCAGATATCAGGTGGCCTTATCCAAAACCTTTCATTTTTAAATACAGAAGTTTTACTTCTCCTGCTCTTATCAAGCTAATGCATTTTTTTATCTTTACTTGAAGCACCTTCCTTGTGTCATCTGTCCCTTAAACCACATTTACTTCTTCTGTAAGATTGTGGGCATCGACATTTGAATTTCTTTGCTACTGACATTTCATGTACCTTTTACCATCCTATATATCTCCTCATTTAACTAAATTATTCCTTTCTTCTGAAGACTTCAGCAGCTTGGGAAGGTTGTTCCTCTTTTTAAACTATTTCTCTTCCTTCTATATCTGATCTTTACCCTCTGCTGAATGTAGATAGACTGGATCTGTGTCTAGTCAAGGTTCTTCATTGTTATATAGCTTACAGAGTACATGTTCCTGACTTTATATTCCATGGTAGTCCACCTCTCATCATGTTCTTTCACTTTCTACCCTTACTAGTTGTAACTACCTTTTGGTTCAATTGGTCTATTCTTCATTGTTCCAAGTTTCCTTTCATCACAGTCAAAACCGTATATTTTTCGCTTCTTGTCTTCTTTGTCCAATGGAGCAGACTCTACTGTCTTTCATATAGACCACTTCTATCTTCATCATATGACGATTTCGACTTCATCTACCACATGTGGTCATTTTTCAGACTTTGGTGTGACTGTAACTGGTAAGTTTCTAATTATATTTGCTTTCATTCAGGAATTCTTTTACCACTTTTTCTCATGAATCTCATCAAGGGTGAGTCGTATCTGATAAGGTATTCTTTGACTGTAAACTCCATTTTATCTTTCATGGCTTCACACAGTCAAAGTTCAGATGAGGTGTTCCACAAGATCGCTTGACAGTGAATAACATGGTGATATTTTGTATCACAAACAGGCCTTTTCTGGACTGTCCCATCCATGGACTGCATAGGTAGAGCAGAAAGGAATTGTTGCCCATCTCTGCCATGCCTCATGTAAACATTTTAATATGGTCTTCTTTTCAAGATAAGATTTTACCGTCGCCCATTTAACTGCCTGAAATGGTGTCATTTTTCAGACTCTTCACTGAATTGTCACTCTCCTTTCCTCAAGTAGAGTATGGGAGTTCTTACCAATTTCCAATGTCAAGCATCAGTGGGTAGTTGACTTTGAAGGGCACTCACTTGAAGGGGTTCCACAAAAAAAAGATGGCTTTCACCATTCACTCTTGAGTTGGGCAGTGGTGTTCTGCTCATGTAGATGAGATGTGGCATTCTGGTACCATTTTACATGACCACTGGAGTTGAACCCATCACCTTACTGTATAAAATGGCCTCCTGATACCATTGACATTAACACTGAAGTTGAGCTGTCAAAATTGTAGTTCATCCTTTTGATTGGAAACGCTCATCCTACCCTCACATATATGTCAGTACCCACAAGGAGGTTTGGAACCAGAACGAACCAATCATCATAAATACTCAGAGAATTTTTATTTGTCTATCATTCTCTCCCGATTATTCTGTGTTGTAGATCATAGTAGTAGTATGTGACATTGTTACAGTTACATTCTTGACTTTCCCTCCTTCTCTTCTTATGGGGATTTTATTGCCTTTGGATGGTGGTAGTCAGTGTGACATTTGGAGAGTTGATTCTATACGAGAGACATTTGTTCAATACTAGTTGTTAATTTCTAGATAGGTGGATTTTGGATGTGAAGTGAAGGCAATATTGTTCTAATCTTACCCTACCATAGATGATAGTGCCCCATGAGAAGGTTTCAGATGTGATTTGCTTGCCAAGTATGGTCTGCCTTGCCTTAGCCACTCTAAACTCAGGAACACATCCTTGTTTACCCACTTTACTCTTGTGGGGCTGAGTTACCTTTGCTTGCTGTGGTTAGGACCTCATTCCTATCATGCTCTCTCCCATCCAGATATGCACTTTTCAATGTTTGCACTTTTGTTTTCACATTCTACATGTGTATGAAGAGAAGTTGTGCAGATCTATATCTCATTATCAGGGGGGATCCTTTCGACAATCATATACCCCCTTTATTACTCAATTATTATCTTTAGTTTTGGTGAATTACACTGATTGAAACGAAATGTCGTTCGGAGAGGAAATATAAATTTTATCGAAATTATTATGGATTGAGAATATATACAGACATTGTCTAAATTTCCTAACCACGTGTGGAACTATTAATAATAGAAGAATGGATAGATATGTCTTTTTTATTGGTTTATTTTGAATGAAAAGTATTTTAGTGTAAAAATGTTTTTAAATCAACTTGAAAATAAATTGTTTTGGGTAACGAATTTCTCTGAACATTTTGTTGGAGCAGAAGTATTAAGTTAGATCTTTATTTTAATTTGATTGTTTTTTTCTTAAACTACTCTTTTTTGTAAACATTATCTTAACTTCTTAGAGAAATTGGTATACCATGATAGTTACACAACCAGTTATACTTATTTAAAAGTGAGCTTGAATTCACTGTTTTCCAATAAAGGTGCTTGATTTTTTTTTAATTTTAGGAACATTTTCCTGAGGAAGATAAAATTCAAGAGTGTGAAAGAAACTTAAGCTTTGAGCAGGTAAATTTTAACAATTTCGAAAAATACAAGTACCCACAAGGAGGTTTGGAACCAGAACGAACCAATCATCATAAATACTCAGATAATTTTTATTTGTCTATCATTCTCTCCCGATTATTCTGTGTTGTAGATCATAGTAGTAGTATGTGACATTGTTACAGTTACATTCTTGACTTTCCCTCCTTCTCTTCTTATGGGGATTTTATTGCCTTTGGATGGTGGTAGTCAGTGTGACATTTGGAGAGTTGATTCTATACGAGAGACATTTGTTCAATACTAGTTGTTAATTTCTAGATAGGTGGATTTTGGATGTGAAGTGAAGGCAATATTGTTCTAATCTTACCCTACCATAGATGATAGTGCCCCATGAGAAGGTTTCAGATGTGATTTGCTTGCCAAGTATGGTCTGCCTTGCCTTAGCCACTCTAAACTCAGGAACACATCCTTGTTTACCCACTTTACTCTTGTAGGGCTGAGTTACCTTTGCTTGCTCTGGTTAGGACCTCATTCCTATCATGCTCTCTCCCATCCAGATATGCACCTTTCAATGTTTGCACTTTTGTTTTCACATTCTACATGTGTATGAAGAGAAGTTGTGCAGATCTATATCTCATTATCAGGGGGCTCCTTTCGACAATCATATACCCCCTTTATTACTCAATTATTATCTTTAGTTTTGGTGAATTACACTGATTGAAACGAAATGTCGTTCGGAGAGGAAATATAAATTTTATCGAAATTATTATTGATTGAGAATATATACAGACATTGGCTAAATTTCCTAACCACGTGTGGAACTATTAATGATAGAAGAATGGATAGATATGTCTTTTTTATTGGTTTATTTTGTATGAAAAGTATTTTAGTGTAAAAATGTTTTTAAATCAACTTGAAAATAAATTGTTTTGGGTAACGAATTTCTCTGAACATTTTGTTGGAGCAGAAGTATTAAGTTAGATCTTTATTTTAATTTGATTGTTTTTTTCTTAAACTACTCTTTTTGTAAACATTATCTTAACTTCTTAGAGAAATTGGTATACCATGATAGTTACACAACCAGTTATACTTATTTAAAAGTGAGCTTGAATTCACTGTTTTCCAATAAAGGTGCTTGATTTTTTTTTAATTTTAGGAACATTTTCCTGAGGAAGATAAAATTCAAGAGTGTGAAAGAAACTTAAGCTTTGAGCAGGTAAATTTTAACAATTTCGAAAAATACAAGTACCCACAAGGAGGTTTGGAACCAGAACGAACCAATCATCATAAATACTCAGATAATTTTTATTTGTCTATCATTCTCTCCCGATTATTCTGTGTTGTAGATCATAGTAGTAGTATGTGACATTGTTACAGTTACATTCTTGACTTTCCCTCCTTCTCTTCTTATGGGGATTTTATTGCCTTTGGATGGTGGTAGTCAGTGTGACATTTGGAGAGTTGATTCTATACGAGAGACATTTGTTCAATACTAGTTGTTAATTTCTAGATAGGTGGATTTTGGATGTGAAGTGAAGGCAATATTGTTCTAATCTTACCCTACCATAGATGATAGTGCCCCATGAGAAGGTTTCAGATGTGATTTGCTTGCCAAGTATGGTCTGCCTTGCCTTAGCCACTCTAAACTCAGGAACACATCCTTGTTTACCCACTTTACTCTTGTAGGGCTGAGTTACCTTTGCTTGCTCTGGTTAGGACCTCATTCCTATCATGCTCTCTCCCATCCAGATATGCACCTTTCAATGTTTGCACTTTTGTTTTCACATTCTACATGTGTATGAAGAGAAGTTGTGCAGATCTATATCTCATTATCAGGGGGCTCCTTTCGACAATCATATACCCCCTTTATTACTCAATTATTATCTTTAGTTTTGGTGAATTACACTGATTGAAACGAAATGTCGTTCGGAGAGGAAATATAAATTTTATCGAAATTATTATTGATTGAGAATATATACAGACATTGGCTAAATTTCCTAACCACGTGTGGAACTATTAATGATAGAAGAATGGATAGATATGTCTTTTTTATTGGTTTATTTTGTATGAAAAGTATTTTAGTGTAAAATGTTTTAAATCAACTTGAAAATAAATTGTTTTGGGTAACGAATTTCTCTGAACATTTTGTTGGAGCAGAAGTATTAAGTTAGATCTTTATTTTAATTTGATTGTTTTTTCTTAAACTACTCTTTTTGTAAACATTATCTTAACTTCTTAGAGAAATTGGTATACCATGATAGTTACACAACCAGTTATACTTATTTAAAAGTGAGCTTGAATTCACTGTTTTCCAATAAAGGTGCTTGATTTTTTTTTAATTTTAGGAACATTTTCCTGAGGAAGATAAAATTCAAGAGTGTGAAAGAAACTTAAGCTTTGAGCAGGTAAATTTTAACAATTTCGAAAAATACAAGTCTTAAATAAAATGGCTAGCATATATGGAATAATATTGTATTCATCCATTTTAGGTAGAACTATCACTTGTTTTAATTTATATCAGTTGTTTGAAAATTTATTGTAAATGTATGTATGATACTACTAGGTTGGAGAATAACTGGTAAAACATGGAAAGATTTGTATTACACCGTAGAATGTGTATTGCGTTTTAAAAAATGGCAGTACATGAATAACTGATGAATAACAGAATTAGTTTTGAATGATATTATAAACAAAGAAGGTTTTCATTGCACAGTTCCTGGAGTTGTCAACGTAATGTTCAGTATGCACTAGAACATAATTTAGTGTAAAATGTTTCTTACTGAATATATTAAATTTCATAAATACAGCCTATAGGAAAAGAACTAAAAAATATATAAAACATTGTGTTTACTTGAATTTACATAAAGACCTCAGAGCTGGATACCTCAAGTAATTCTAGCGAAAGGGCAAGCTGTTTGGAAGACTTAGTGGACAGGCTTTTCCAAGAAAAGATAAAACCTATACACAAAGAAGTAAGTACCTTTATTAATATTGAGTAATGTACAGCAAATTTACAGGTCATTTTCATGCTTAAAAATTTAATACCAATTTATTCTCCACTTGTATGGCATTAATTATAAAAATACACAGTTGATCAAAATAAATCCTTTTCTCTCCAGGGATAGGTGCATTCTCTTTAAAATTCTTAGGAACTAGAAGGGGGTAGATCTTCTTTATTTACATGTAAACCAATGCAAACTCTCTTTGTTAACCAGGTTGAAACATCGTTCTCCACTTATGAATAAACGTGTTAATACCCATACCAGATTTTCTGAGATACACTTCAGCAAATTGTATCTCAGAAATGGTATGGCATAGTGAGGTAAAATTGCACAGGGTTAGGGAGCCATGGAGATGGAAATACTACAGTTGTTACATGATGCCACTTTTTCATGATGCATGATCAATCACAGTAACTTTTCAATATGCAACTCCTTCACCATCCAGAATGCATTGGTTCTCTTCAACAATGCACATTTCATCTGGTATGCTGACTACTTCCCAGACAATTGCATCTTTTATATCTTTAACTGTGTGTAGCTTCTGGCTTCAAGATACTCCCAAAACTCATATTTGGTCTGGTAAATGAGGTCGCCATTGACATAGAAAGTGATGTGTAAATGATTTGGTCTGTGTAAGTACTCCTCCCAAATGTGTTTATCAATAACCAGAGGGTCACCATCTGCATGAAAATTGTAGTGTCACATTTGTTGCTGCAAAATGAGGGAACCATGCTGTTTGTGTAAGCATTTCATGGTATTGTGCAAGTATGCAGTCCTTCTGAGAAGTAAGGTAATTTAACATAAATTACGTATTATAATATTATTATTAGTCAGGCAAAGCATAGTTTTTATAGCCTTCTGTGTTATTTGGTTACAGAGCCATAAACAGTGAAATCAGAACCTTCTTGCCATGCCCACCTGCTACATGTTCTCTGTAACAAATTTCTTGTAGTTCTTTCTGACATTTTATAGTATGTTATTTATAACCAACAAAAATACAATAAAATGCAATATTGAGTGATTTTTCCATTCAGAAAATTGTCTCTTTAGTTTTCAGTTCAAACTTTAATTCAGTGGTCAAAAAATTTTGTTTACAAAAGACTTGTAATGGTCATTGAAAATTTATGACATTTTGTGAAGGTGCAGAAAATTATAGAATGGAAACTACAGATGAGTTAGGAGTCGCAGGATTGTTCACTTTGACTGAGCTCGTTGCAAGAAAGTTAATCCTTAACCATTCGTACCACTCCATTCATAATATTATGCTTTGACATGTTTTGCATTTGTGAAAGTAAAATGGGTGGATCCTTCATCCAGTTACCTCCATTTACTTGCTGGTCAGTGAATCTGAAAAGAAACTGATTTTATCTGCATCAAACTGAACAGCATTTCCATCTTTACCTGTCAATTAGCTTTCGAAAATGTTTCTGACAAGTATTTATTAGTTAATGGAAAAACCAATATGGTTTGTACATGTTATGTCCAGTTGATTGTCTCTATTACAGTTGAAATTATTTTTCTTAATAAAACGTAGTTTCTTTTTTGCTTATTTTTTTTTTGGCATAACTTTGGTCAAGTGTGAAGTCATGAAAATTTTTTTTAATCACAGTTATGATCATCTTTATATACAAACTTGTAACTTAAACTATAATTGCTACATAAATACCACCATGGAATATTTTTGAAAATGTGCATTTAAGCACACATTTACTTTTGAAGAACTATTCTGTACTGTTATTATATAATAACTGTTTGATGAATGGAAAGTCTGGATTACTTCACAGGCTTTTTACAGGAGACTTACTATAAAAAATAATTAAACATCTTATGGTAAGTTTCTGTCTGATAGGGTTCTTTTCAGAAATAGCACCTGACTGAAGCAGTTAGCATACTTGGTTCCTTCATTCTTGAAAAGTACAGTCTAATCAGCAGACATATAAAAATAGTTTATGTATAATTGATGGGTGCTGCACCAATATTTTAACTCTTCAATGATGTTTACAAACGCTTGAATTTTATGCCTCTTGCCTCCTCCTTTATTTGACAACCACTGAAGTGGCAGACAAAACAATGCCAAAGCTATCCTCTTAAAAGTTCATAAATGTTTGAAATATAAAACAATATTGAGGATGTCCTTTAAAACCTCAGAAATGTTGACAGCACAAAGACTGAAGATATTCTCTTAGAATACCAGAAATGTTGGCAATACAAAACAATATGGAGGATATTCTCTTAAAATCTCAAAAATGTTGGTATTACAAACCTATATTGAGCACTTGACCTGTCTTCTTCTGATTCAAGTTTCTGTCATCAGACGTGTTCATTCTTTCAATGATGGAGGTATTATAACGTGATGGTTAATCCCGTTATTTATTGGTAAAAGTGTAGCTTAAGAGTTGGCAGTGGGCTGTATTGACTATCTGCTTTCTCGCTTCCCAGTGGCACAGCGGTATATCTGTGAACTTAAAGGCTAGAATCTGAGTTTTGATACCTGTGATTGGCAGAGCATAGACAGCCCAAAGTGTTACTTTATGTTTAATTTCAAACAAAAGCTACCATTTCTCTTGTTTACTACCCTTAAATTACAGATGCCTAGCACAGGTAGCCTTTGATTAGCCTTGTTCAAAATTCACAAACAAATAAAGCAAGTGGTCCCCAACTGACTTGGTAAGAAATACTCTCAGATTATTTTATTTTGCATTTATTAACTGTGAACATTTGTGACTGTTTCAGTCAATGTGTATAACAGTGTGTGGTGACACTGTGTTAATTACATTTTAATTATTAGCTCAGTGTCCTTAAGCAGAACTGAATGAAATGTTGTGTTAACACAGATATTTTAGTGTTTAATTTTAAAAGGTTATGTTTTTATAATTATTTCAGATTACTCTACTCAGACACAACAGTGATGTCCTTCGAAAACACCAGGATATTAATATAATTGTACTCCTGTGTGTTCTTTTCATCCAAGTAGTTTTAATAACAAACTATCTGTTTTCTACATAAATCCACTGTGCTTCATCATTGAGTGAATTTTTCAATAAAGGTACTTAGGTTTGATGTTACAAATTGCTGTATAAAACAGTATTTTTTATTAAATGCTTTTGGAAGAAATATAAATTTAAAGAAATATATTTTTCATTAACTAATAATTTACTTAATTCACTCTCCAACCAAAATGCACTGTGAGTATGAAAACATTACTTCTCGGTCAGAGGTCACTCTTGCTGTTCATAGAATATCAGTATTTTCAGAAAAAAGGCCAGTTAAAATGTCTATAATTACAGATTAACAATAGTACTAAAGTAAAGAGTAATCATGAAGTTGGTGATATATCAACAGTTTCAGGTTAAAGAAGTTCAGTCATGATATCATTAGTTTCTGGATGAAGATTAGTTGTAATGTCAATCGCATATTAGTAGTTTCAGATTAGGTGCTAGTTACAATATTTGTAAAATATCAATAGTTTTCGGTTAGGTTAATTATAACGTCATTAGAATACCACTAGTTTTCGGTTTGTTCATTTGGAAAATCTCTATGATATCAGTTGTTTCAGGTTAATTCAATTGTAAAGTCATTAGGATATCAAGAGTTTAAAGGCAGTGGTCAGTTGTAATGAGAATAGTATGTCAGTAAATTCAGCTGATAGATCAGTCATAATATGTGTTGGATATTCATAGGTTCAGGTTAAAGGTCAGTTGGATATTAATGTTTCATGTTATAAATCAGTTGTAATGACAGTAGTTCCTAGTTAGAGGCCAGTGTTAGCTCATGCTGAAAACTATTAAAACAATAATATGAGTAAGACATTATGTTAAAAGGAAATGTATAGTTTCTTTCGCATGCAAAAATCTGGGACATTATTTTTAGATTTAGACTCATTTGATTAAAGGTTTAAAATATACCTGTAGTGTTTTAATTTATGGACTGATTACATTTAAAAGCAAGTTTTAATTTTAAAAAAAAATACAATTTACCTGTTTCATAAAACAGATCTAATCATGACTAAATGACAGTATTTGAAATGTCATGTCATAACTTAGTTTCCAAATGCCATTGATATTTAACAATAATATCAGGCAATTGTAATCTTTGTCTTGTTTATAAAACATATCTGAATAAACTGAATTGTCATTACTTGGTTCCTGTTTATAAATATTTATTTAGACTTATTATAGAGTTAATTATACTACATCTTTTGTAAACAAATAAAACAAATCTAAAGTTAATCATCACTGGATAAACTTTTATTACTTCAGTTTCCAACTGTCATCAGTATATAAAAATGACAGAGTATCACAGACGAGATTATTTGAAATCGAGTAGTAGAAAAATATGTCATTCCATTTTTTTCTTTTCACCTCTAATAAACCTTGAAAATTTTTCACTTCAAAGTTGTACAAAAGAAATAGTTTTGTGTATTCATTTGTCTAGCAGTTGATGATTTTGACCATTTTACTGAAAAGAAAATAATATTGCCAGTTTTTATCCTGGAAAGTAAAAGGTTAGGTACCTAAAAAACGAATATTTTAATCTAATGTTTCTGTTATAAATTATGTGTTCGTAGATATTTATACAACCTTTTGTTTCTTTCCAATCTTAAAGTATTTAAATATGTATACTTCTATGCACATATAATGAATACAAATCGAATTTGGTAAAACTAAATAATTTTTTAAAAGAATTCTTTAGTAAGTATAGAGGTTTATTTAAGTACAAACTTTATATTATGTCTTTGTTAACTTGATGCTACTACTGTGAGTCTTCATGTTTATTTTGTATGTGTTTAGAGTTGCTGAACAGCTGTAACTGAAGAATTCTAAATGCAATGTAATCGTTGCATACTGCAACTAATACTTGGAAATATGTATATACATCATCATCATCATGGTTTGGTTGTTCTCTTAGTGCATAGTAGTTAAGAATGTATAATTTTCAGCAGATAGCCCAATATGGCTTTGCTATAAGAAAACGTGTATAATTTTAGAACATGTGGTTGTTATCTTACTTGGAAGTAAGTTATCTGTGATTCTTTTTTATTGTAAATACTGTTAATATAAAGATAAAAATATATAAACGATAAATATTTTTCACTACTACACTGACTATAGACATTTCATCATAAAATTATACTGTCTTTTAAAAATATATAAAAGTAAGTTTTTCTCTTGATAGGAAGTTTATAGCTATATTGACCAAGTATGTTAGAGATTTGAAAAGTAGATTTAAAAATATGTGGATCTGTTAGCAGAGAAATGGTATGTGAGATTATTTATTAGTTTGAAACAAAGGGATATGTGATTGATATATAGATTCAAGTACTAATGATATGATATTTGAAGTTTACTGTTAACAAATGGTTGAAATTATATGACAATGTAATTCATATAATAATCTTGAGTTATGTTTTGATACATTCTCTTTTTAGTATTTCCTTTGATCCAACCAATAACTCGTATGTCGTAGAAACTGTTAACTAGTTCTCCAGGAACACTTTGGTGTGATTTATCTGAACATAAGTTGAAGAATGAAAATCCCTGGTCACTGTAGTGTGTCTCACGTTTACGTGCTGCAGACTCATTCTCAATTACAAAATTAAACTTTATGTATTTTTCTGAATTATTGTTATACTGTTTATATATGAGTTTAAAATTATTTTTAAATCTTCTTGATGATCAGAATTTTTCCAAGAGATTGGTGATTTAGGCACAAATTGTACTGTAATACTGTTTTAAGAATTTTATGTGTGATTTTATAAATTTCAAAATAACCAATTTATTACATAAGAATATTTTGTAAATACAAATTTTGTTCACATGATTGTAACAAAGGGTCATTCCATGTCAAATCATCCAGGGGGCTGCAGGTGACCCCCTCAGAATGCCTTGAAAAAATTCACATGTGCTCATCTACCCATATAATGAAAATTTTTCAAAGAGTAGATCAATATCTTTAATAGTTTCTAATTTACAGCCCTGTAAAATTTAATTAATTTATTTTTATTTTTGGCAAATTCATTTTCGGGAAAATTTGGCTGCTTAAAGCTGCAATCAGCAATTGTTTTAATTAAAAGTCTATTAGATCTCCTGTAAAATAATGTAGTTGCATGCAACTTTTTTATGATTTAGCTAAAAACAGCCCTACTTCAGGCCACAGTTTGACCATGTCACCAGTTATTCAGCCTTTTCAGATTTTTACCATATATTCTTACATCTCTGAATATGATCTACAAAAAAAATCAGGATGGTGTTTAACCTACGTTTTGAGTTATAAATCATAACTCAAAATTGTTTGCACACAGTAACACATCTGAACTGGATTTTGTAAAATAACAAACGTGTGTTCAGAGGATACTTCAAACAATTGTAACTCAAAAAGTAGGTTGAACACCGTCCTGAATTGTTTGTAGATCATATTCAGAGTTGTAAGAATATATGGTAAAAATCTGAAAAGGCTGACATGGTCAAAATGTGGCCTGAAGTAGGGCTGTTTTTAGCTAAATCATAAAAAGTTGCATGCAACTATATTTTTTTTACAGGAGATGTAATGGACTTTTAATTACAACAATTGCTGATTTATCAACTGATATGTTATAGTAAATTTGAAAACAAAATTCAGCATTGCATCACATTAAGTCTTAGAGCTATGGTTTATTAAACAAACGTTTGTTTTACGATTTTGGGTTTTCAGGTGATTTTACAGCCTCACTACGCAAATCCTAAGAGAGATAAACTTGGTTTGAGACCATTTTTTAATTCTGTGAGATTAATACAGTCAGTGTAGCAAATTTTAGCCTTCTATAACCATTACTGTTGCAGCTTTAGGCAGCCAAAGTTGCCCAAAAATGTATTCGCCAAAAATATAAAAAAAATAACTAAATTTTACAGGGCTGTAAATCAGAAACTATTAGAGATATTGATCTAATCTTTGACAGTTTTTCATTATATGGGTAGATGAGCACATGTGAATTTTTTCAAGGCATTCTTAGGGTTCACCTGGAAAATTTTCCAAAATCTGGATGATTTGACATGAATGACCCCAAACAGTTTTCTGTATTACTTTTATCTTGCAATAAATGTACATATACAGCTTCAAAGAGTATAATATTGTGTTTTCTGTATTCTTGGTTGAAAAGTGTTAAGTTATGAGTTTGAGAAAATTATAGTAACCAACAAATATTAAGAAAAGGTTTACTGTGGCAGACTTAACTACCTTTATCCTAAATTAAAGCTTGATGTTAAGGAATTCAGAAAAACAGACAATGCACTGGGTATTCACTAATCATTCAAGAGAGGAATTTTATTATTCTTCAACCAAATTAACATGGGAACAAGAAGTATAGTTTCTTCACTGAGTATAGTTAATAAATTGGTAACATTGGCAATATATTATCAGCTGTTGTTAGCTTGAAGCACGTGGTGCCAGAAATATTTCAAAGTTGCTCTATGGAACTTGTTTACAGTTGTATTAACAATATATTTTTCATTAAAGTTGACACAGAGCATCTAAATGTGATCTGAAATGATTTCAAATGGGAATTGAAACCAGACTTGTTTATGGTTATGTTGACAATATATTGTTACAGTTAGTTATTTTGGCTCGCAACATCCAAAGACGAGCTGCAGGTGGTCTATAGGATTTGAAACCAGACTTGTTTCAGGTTATGTTAACAATATAGTGTAAGTCACAGTTAATTATATTGACACACAGCTTTCAAGGATGAGCTGAAGATGGTCTGTAGCATTTGAAATCAGTTTTTACGGTTTTGTTAATCATATATTGTTAGTTACACTTGGTTATGTTGGCAAACAACATTCAAGTATGTGCTAAACAGGGTCTATGGAATTTGTATCTATATTTTTTAACCATGTATGGTGTTTCTTGTTTCTAAGTATTCATGACAACATAATAACAAATTATCCTGCATCAGTACAAAGTGTGATACAGTTGTGTGTGTAATATTTTACACAAATGAATCTGGTGTTACATTAATACATCTTCAAATGACAAATTTGTTGAACTAAACCACAGTAACATTTTCACTTCTATTTGTGCTATATCTTCTCATTTCCTAACTGAACAGCAGGGCTGAATTTCCTAATGGACATGATGCATAGCTAACTGGAAAATAAGAATAGTGTATATGGCACAAAACCCATGTCTCTCCCAAGGACTTACAAATGATTTCCTAAGGTATTTGTTTATTTTGAATGTTATGCAAAGCTACATGAGGGTCCCCAATTTAGCACTATAAGACAAAAGGGAAGGCAGCTGGCCATCACCACTTACTGCCAACTCTTTTACCAATTAATAGTTGAATTAATTATCACATTCTAATGCCTCCACAGCTGAAAGGACAAGTACGTTTGGTGTGACAGGTTTCCAACCTACAACCCTCACATTACAAGATGAGTGCCTTAGCCACCTACCTGTACCAGGTCTTCCCAAAGAAAGCCAAGAACAGTGGATCTGACTTTTTTGATAGACGTGATGTGCAGCTAATTGTTGTTACTTGGTTTACTTGATATTTCAAGGACTTCTTCAGACAGTCTTAACGACACTAGTCATATAGCACATCTACAGCCTTAGCAATGGTGTAACTCAAATAAACTGCTATTTATCTCTGTTCATTTTCCAATATCTTAAAAACTAATACATGTGTTTAAATTAAAAGTGTAGTAATTATGAGACAAAAAATTGGGTTCTTGTAAATTCTTACTGACTGCAATAATTTCCATGAAATATGTAATTTTGTACTTTATCCAGAGATTCTTATGAATATTGATTTCATTTATCAATCTGGAAGTTCTAAAGTTTGGGACAAAAAATGAAGAAGACGCTAATGCATCATGAATGTTAAAAAAAATTGTTTTTATTTTCCTTTCCTTAGCAATTAATTTCAACCAAATGTTCTATTTAAAGCCTACAACAAGACTTTTGGTTATTGGCAAACAACTGCAGGATGTTTTCAAATGAAACATTATATGAGAAAAAATACACAAGAACAGAATGAGATATAAACAACATGGTAGTAACAATATAAGAAAGTTGAAGAAAATAATGATGAGCTGTTGATTAAGAAATTATAGAATTTAAAAATTATTAAAGATATATAATACAAGTTCAGAAAAGTTCTTCAGTGTGTACTTGCTGTCCTCATCAGTTATCTCAGAAGTAAAAACAGATACAACATTCAGGTATTTCTAAACTGCTATATTATTTATATCACTAAAAAAAGTTATTAGTATCTTCCATGAGATAGTTTAGCAACACCAAGAACTTGGCAAATAGCCTTTGACAAGATATGACTACTGAACAAAAAAGGTTACAATATATGGTATTTTAACTGCATGTTGACCACAGTATATGCACTAAAAATAATTTGGTGAACTGGAATTATTCACCTTCTTAGACTAAAAAGGAATTTAGTTCATGTTATCTTTTTGCTTACTAATTTATACAGAAAAAAAAAACTTTAAATATGAAATACAGAAACATACATGAGGATCTTTTAACAAGAAATAGGGGATAAGAAAGTTTCTGATAAGATATGCAGCTTCCTCTCCTGTCTAGCTTCCAGAAACACTGCTGCCCTTTATACTCAAAACGTTTTGCTCTGTGTTAGCTTTGAGGCTTCCATCTATTCTCACATATATCTATGCAATATTGTTGTGTTGTTGCATGCAACAACCCTCTACCTTTGATTTTTTTTTTTTGCCAAAGCCCAGCATGGTCAGGTGGTTAGGGTGCTTGACTTACACTCTGAGGGTCATTATTTCAAATTTCCATTCCATCAAGAATGCTTGCCCTTTCAGTCTTACGGGCATTATAATGTGATGTGGATGACCTAGCTGCCTTACCCCGAGTTTTCCACTGCAAAGTTAAAGACGACTAGTGCAGGTAGTTCTCATGCAGCTTTGCATGCAATTCCAAACAAACTAAACCCTTTTTGCCAATTTCAGCATTCTGATGTACATGCTATGGATTCTTGCATTCTATTCCATCATTCCTGTATGCTTTTTTGTCTGAGTCATGTTTTTCTCCATAAAACATCTTGAGTGCATGAGAGTGATGGTAGTTTCACTCCTTTTACTCTTTCTTACATTTCTCACCTTTATTCTCATTTAGGTTCCAAATGTTTCCTGTCCTTTTCAAGTGGTCCATTGCAATTTGACTCTCACTTCTCCCTTTTGTGATACCCAATCTCATCTCTTCCATCTTTGGAATCTTTTGCCTGTTTAGCCATGTAATGTATTCTTCATTGGATAGAACTTCCTGTTAACATTTCCAGATGCCTTCCCATTACATCACCAAACTTATACATTGGCTATGCACTTGCATTGTTTGTTGGAGGAGACTGTATTACTGGTATGTGGACAGCCCTTTCCACTTTTGTTGCACACCATCTCCTTCATCCTGCCATTTCTTCCTCATCAAGCTTCAGACTGCCAACTATTCACTATTCTTCCCATTATCATACCATCTCTGAGTAGATAAATTTTTTTCTTTTATTAATGTCCTCCTTTAAAAAAGCCTTAAATTAAACTAATAAGGTTTTGTTCAGTGAAGTTTCTTGCCAGGATATATTTAACTAAAACCTGTAAAGTGTAGGGCCATCCCAGCCTAGCAATGTTCCACATTGCTCAAGATATCTTTGCAGTGTTCAATTTCCTAAACAAGGCCAAATCCAAACTGCACCCAGTCATGAATGAAGCAGGCAGGGTATTCCTGTCCATGGGTTTAAAAACATGGTTTCTAGGAGCAATATACTCCTCTAGACTTCCCACCTTGCTTTCATTCCATGAATTCTTCTAGTGGAACATGGGAGTCCTTGATACTCACCATTTCCTAGCTGTTGGTGGTATGACGATTAATAGTTAACTAACGACAAAATGTCTAGGGCAGTTACTTCATTAAGTGTTAATAATCTGAGATAACATACAAAGAAGTTGGCAATTCATGAATCTTAGTGAGTTAATACATTATATCAGATTGTGACTTGCAGGAATATAGTTAGTTCAGCATTTTCAGTAATAGTGTATGATTTTACCTTCCTGTATATTTATTCTGTTTTATAGCAATAGTTTTGATAAAATAATGTAACAAACAACTCTATGAGTAAAATGTTTGTCTAACAAAGTTCACATTTTTAATTTTATTTCCTTTTCTCCATTGCCGCCACTCTTAGGCAATCAATACTATGAGTTTACAAGTATATTAAAACCATCTTTACTACTTGAACTTTTGAATTTGAGAATGATCACACCAGTACTTGAAACTTGTACCTGTTCTCATAAATAGTTTCCCTACTTTTGAAACTATAACATGTGAAAAAATCAATAACATTGTTGGTTAATTTCATTATTGTTCTTGTTTTATGCAGATTGAACATTATTTTGATCTTGTATTTTCTGTTTTGTCTAATTATCATTATCATGTCCAATGATGTTGAAGTGAAAAAAAACACCAAAATCTTGCAAGGCTATATTTATATGCAATAAACATCTCATGAGGTTATATTAACAAGAAAAATTAAAATACTACAGCAGCAATTTTGAATCTGTTTAAAGAAAGAGAGCAATTGCACTGTGAAAGTAATAAACAAATTATGTTAATTCTGTTCCAAATATTTTTATATACCTTACATTAAAAATGTAAAGTTTGAGTAAAATGCAAACTTGAGATTTTTAAAAAAATATATAAACAGCTTTGTAAAGCTTTCTTTCAATATCATTTATATAATTATAGTGAAATGGCATAACTTAATTTGTAGATTATGTTTTGGTAGCATTACACACACAAAGTGAATAAAACTGGCAGCTTTAGTTAAATAGCAAAGTTCAAAAATGTTTTTACTTGTATATATGAGCATGAACAGACATGAACACAAGTTTTGTTTCTCAACTTGTTTATGTTCAAAGCATTAAATAAAGCAGTATGAATAGTTTCATAACTACCCCTATTTTCTATTTATTAGTAACTTGTAAAGTAATACTGTAACATAATAATTAACTTCCGATAAAATTATGTTACCTGCATAGATCAATACTGAACACATATCCAGTAATTTGTAGTCAGTTAAGTATTATGTTCAAAATATATCACTAATAATGACTAAACATATTTGACATGGATTAAATTGAATTATTTTAAAGTTATCATTGTTACCTAGTAATATTCACTTAGATTTACAATCTAATCGTACACCTGTTTTTTAGCACATCTGTTGCTTTCTGTTATCAAAATCCTTAAACCAAAATGTTTTACTAATGTGACATATAATTTATTTTGTTAATTTACATTCTAAGTTTGGACACTCCTTTGATAAAAGCAGTCAACAGTTTTATAAAACATTGAATTAAGAGTGTTATACATTCCCAGTCTTCAATGGCAACTCTTTTAACTTTATATTTTATATAATGTTCAGAATTAATTAATTTGATTTGAAAAACAATTGCAATGATGACACATTTCTCTGTGCTAAAATTTATTGTAAAAGTGCTGTGTAAAAGTCTGTAAACATCACTACACTTTCATTTAACACTGCTACCATTTTGAATGTGTGCAGCAGTCAGCTGGTAGATACCTACTTACATCACTCACATATTTTGAAATTAACAACTGTAGACGAGTGATACGTCATGATTTCAGTTGGACTGAAGCCAAGTAAACAGCACTGTTCTTACTGAAAATGTTTTAGTTAATTAGCTATCTTTACAACAAGTAAGGGATCCCACAACTTTATTGCAAGAGGTGTAAAATTTCTAGATAAATTTTAAAACACCCCACTTTGCTATCAGGAGTCAAGTACATTTTCATTCAGATGGTGAAGAAATCAGTGTTAGAATACCCATATTCTAACTCTCTATACCTTACAAGTATAATCTACCATTTTTTCCTTCCTTCATTTGTTTTCATACATAACCATGTGCTTCAAAAAGGAAAACTACAAAAGTAAGTCTACTCTCATATACCATAGATAGTCACTTGCTTCAATTGTGAAGAATATACACTTCCCCTATCATCTTGTCTGTGTTTATACAGTTCTGTTTCATATAAGAGGAAAATTATCTTTTTCTCATCAGATTTACTTTAAAACAGTCACCTGTTTGAAATGAGAAAAAAATTAAACTTTATCTACCTTTTCACATCAGTGGTTTCCTTAAGTTTATATGGGTTAACTTTAGTAATGCTTTTGCACTACAAAGAATCATCAGCAACACTGTTCAAAAGTTTACTGCAAACTGATAGTAAATTTTCAGGTGAAACTGTATCACACAGTCGTAAGTTACTGGAATATTAATTTGTCTTCTCAGATTTCTTGGTGTGGTTAAGTTAGCTACTACATCAATAAATCAATAAATACAAACTTTGTAGAAAACTTTCCACTGATATTGAGTAGGTTGATGATGATAAAAACTAAACAGTTTTAATACAATGTTTAAAAGATTATTAAAACTCACAATATGGTGGAACAGTTAATTTATGGAAGAAAATACAAACTTTAACAAGGGGTGGGAGCTACAAAAAGACTATAACAACTAAAAAAACAACAACAACACTGCAATTCAATGTTTTAAACACTAATAAAGAAAGATGTTTTGACATATCTGTTCAATAGGACCAACTCAGTTATACATAAACATGCGTAAGGGACAAAATAATATAAAGATATATGGCAAACCTATCTTTAAAATTAAGAAATACTAAAATTTGTTCAACTAAATAGGAAGTTTAGCCAAGCTTGTAAGCCATTCAACATGCCATTGTAAACATAATGTTCTTGGGTCAACTTTGAATAGACTATATTACTTTATTGATGTGTTACACTGAAAAGGATTAATATACCTAAAATTGCCCCATCATAAATTTTCAAAAACAACAATAAAACTTTATAATGTGTTACGACTTCAAGTACACATAACTAGTACAGTGTTAAAATTGTATTGGGCCAGATAAGAATTGAAAGTTATTTTATAAGTTTTATTATATTCTTGTAATTAATAGTTATATATAATGGATTATCACAAAGTCTTTCTCCTGAAGAAATGAAAATACAAACAAACAACTAACAAAGCGTGAATACCAATAACTGCTATTAATAAAGTTTAATCTACAGTACCCTCTTACAACAAAGGGTGAATAATAATGTCTGTTTTTGGGAAAGTTTGAACTTCAGTACCCTCTAACAACAAAGGGTGAATTACAATGTCTGCTATTGTAAAGTTTAAACTACAATACAGTCTAACAACAAAGGGTAAACAACGTCTGCTATTAACAATGTTTAAATTACAGTACCTTCTAACAACAAAGGGTGAATAATGTTTTCACCTAATGAGATAAGCTGAATAACAATGCTCCTGTTGCTTTAGTTGAAATTACATGACACTTTAATGACGTAGAGTAAATAATAATATATCTTCATAAAGCCTCAACTACAAGACACTAAGGGATCTAACAATTTCATCTATTGATTAACTAATCAGATGTATGCATGCATTACAATAAATTTTAAATTCATATATACTGCCATAATATAACATTATATTAATTCCTATATTATTATTATTATTATTAATATTTGTATTAATATTATTAATATTATTATTAATATTAATATTATTATTATTGTGTGTGTGTATGTTTGTATATATAAAAATAAAATAAAAATTACTACATGTCACAATATTCTCACCTTTGCCATAGAAGATATTAACTATACACAGTCACCTAGTGCTTAAACTTCAGTTAATCTTGATCTTAAGTGATTTTTTTCTGATATTGTCTATCAGAACATCTTAAAGTGAATGGAAATGACAGATGAAGACATTGTTATCATGATATATATGCCTGCAAACCTGTAAGTACAGTCAAAAGCAGCTACCATTTCTGTCAGAATGAACCATGTTCTAACCAATGTAGTCCTTCCTAAATTTCAAGAGTTTCATCAAGATGCTTTAGATAGAACATGTTTGAGTTGTGTAAGAGCTTTGTGAGTGTGTATGCAAACTGAAATCATTCCAGATTGTGGTGTGAAAGATCTGTTGAAACTAGATTTCAACAAAGTTGCATCAGGAAAGTACTTATTGGCTACCAGATTTCTTTCAAAAGCTGGAGGGTGCATAAAAATCTGCAGGTTCTCACCTTGTATTCAAAGTACCTCTCAACAAAAGAATCCTAACTTCCCTTTTGGCACTGGATCCTGCCCTTCACAAGAGTGAAACATGCTTTAAGATCAATAGATAAATGCATGCTACATGTTTTCTAGGAGCATCCAGACACAACTGTAAATAGAATGTAGAAATTATCTTGTTCACTCTACCTTGAATCTAGCAAACGTTGCCACTTTGCTAAATTCAGACATTGACAGCAATTGGTCATGAACCTCCCAATGCATATCACTATTTCTATGCTGACCAAGGCATTGCTGATGCTCTTTTCTAGACTTTTTTGTTGAAGGAATATTTAGTGCCGTGAATGATGGCCTTGAAATGATTGGACATATATCAAACCATGATTAAAGTTAAGCTAACAATGAAAGCTAGAAAAACTAGTGCCACTGATATGAGACTCACGGCTATGGAGACAAAAAACTTCCACTAAGCTAATTCTAAGTATTTTGACAGCCTGAATAATTAAGTGAAAGTAGCAAAGGAAGAGAACTAGTGATGTGAAAAAAGCAATGGTAAAAAGAAAGCCAAGGAAGGAGAATATAAAAAGCTGGCAGCATTAATGAGACAAAGAAAAGAGAGGAAAAAAAAGAAAACATGAGAGACAGGTTTTATACTACAAAGACCATAAAGTATTCAAGAGCAAAGACAGGAGTTCCAGCAAGATCCATAAAGTTTCAAAAATAGTTGGATTATCATGCAACAAAAACTGATCAAACGAACAAATTTTTTAACACCAAGCTCTTCTGCATAGCATTTTAGGGACAAACAACAGTGCACAGTAAAGGTTAAGGCTACTGTTTGTGACAGAACTTGTCAGAGATACTAAATAGAAAGTGAATTTATCTGTTTGATTTAATTGTCCAATATATGCCAAATTTAATCTCGTCATATTATAATTTATTGAAGGGAACTAATAGAAAATGAATGTTTACTCATTTCATTTTGTCATAGATACTACTGATTCTATAATTTGCATTTTGATGCTAGTCTCATTTTAAATACTTTATAAAAGAAAAGATACATTGAACTTACTGTCTGGAACACTACATGTTATAGATTATCTTATTATAGATTATTCTGATGATATTAATCATTTTTATTCAGAGTATAAAGTAAAGATAACTTGAAATAAAGATTAACTATTGAACACATTACATTTTTCAGCCATATCATCTCGTTATACGTCTTTGTTACTCATGATCCAGTGAATATTAGGATTGCTTTTTACATGTTCTAAAATATCGTGTTAGGTTTTCAGATTCAAATTTGCAAGTGTAGTTAAACACAAAAAAACATCATTGATTTAGACCAAGTGTCTTTTCCATTCCACTCAATTTTATGTAAACTCCATCAGCTGCTTAAACGTAGTTGGTATGTTACACAAACCCATTGACATGATCCACAATTTGTAGAGATCATCTCTCATGTTAAATGCAATGTTAATCCTGGTTAATTAACCAGCTAAACTAGTCATTCATATTTCTGTGGTGAAGTGAAAGCATCAATGCAAGTAACCATGTTCATCCATCTAAAACCACAAAGAGCTTTATAATACCTTCCTATATCCTAACAATTACTATTGGAGATGACTAAGCACTTTCCAAAGGTTGTATGATTGTCCTGCAACAGTCGTGGTATTACAGTGTCCATTACCCTTATTGTGCTGCAAAGAAGTTGGCATGGTATTTGCTTTATCAAATGTGCATCTCTTTGACTACATTGTGCTGAGTCACTGTTCTTTGACCCAACAGCTATCTGATCCCAAAATGCCATTTCATTGTGTATACTCCATCGTGTGCAGATTGCCAACACAAAACCTTCAGTAATGGCATAATAGTTTTATTAATAGTGTAATCGATGAAACATTAATCTTACCACAAACAATAGTTAGCTCAACTCTGCTCATTGTGCTCAAGCATCCAACTGAATAGGTGATCACTCATAATTACAAACCAACATTAGGACTTCAACCCTTGTTACGTGGATCACAGACTGAGCTATTGCTGACTGCTTTTGAGACAGGAAACAATTTATTTCATATGTGACTTCTACAGCCATGGTACTTAACATCTATGCACTAGACTTTGTCTTGATTAGATCAGGTAACAACAGTTGTTTACATGGAGTTTCAGTTACTCCCTCTGCTTAAATTCACGTAGGTTAATGTTCGTGAGCTTGATCTAGACATCATTGGATGACTTTACCACAGATCATCAGCTTACCCATTGTACATACAAAACTGATGAACAATCTCCACAGTAATTCTATCCTTCGGGCTCCATTTCTAGACGCCCTTTCAGCTGTAAGGACGTTATAATGTGACGGTCAATCCCACTATTCATTGGTGGTGTAGGCTAGTTGCCTTCCATTTACTCTTACACAACCAAATTATGGACGGCTACCGCAAATAGCCCTCGAGTAGCTTTGCACGAAATGAAAACCAAACCCAGTTTAATCAAGTGTTAATCACACAATCTAGTGCTTACATTATACTATAATATATCACTTGATAGTTAAGAAAGCAGCAGTTCTAATGCCCTTTCAACTGTGTTTTATATCTTCTAGCTATCATCCTTAGACGTACAAACTAATGATAAACTAGACGCTGTATCTACTGACACATGAGTCGGCAACTCGGAACGTGTGGCTCTTTGAGAAATTACGTGTGACTAAATATTTCCAGAAGTACGTAAATACAGTGGTACCTCGGTTCTCGAACTTAATCCGTTCAAGAAGGCTGTTCGAAAACCGAATCCATTTTTCCCATAAGAAATACTGTAAATTAAATTAATCTGTTACAGATCTCCAAAAATTACGCATTATGAAGCATTTATTGTTTGTTTTTGAATTTCGCACAAAGCTACTCGAGGGCTATCTGTGCTAGCCGTCCCTAATTTAGCAGTGTAAGACTAGAGGGAAGGCAGCTAGTCATCACCACCCACCGCCAATTCTTGGGCTACTCTTTTACCAACGAATAGTGGGATTGACCGTCACATTATAACGCCCCCACGGCTGAAATGGCGAGCATGTTTAGCGCGATAGGGATGCGAACCCGCAACCCTCAAATTACAAGTCGCACGCCATAACACGCTTGGCCATGCCGGGCCTTGAAGCATTTAAGTAAAAATATTACTTATTTATACCTGTATAATAATACGTGCATAAAGTCAACCATAAAAGCTATAAACACAATAAATGAAAATTTAACTGCACTTTACCTGTGCTGAGGAGAGCTGATGGTGTAAGTGAAAGGTGGTGAGGAACGTGGAGAGTAGGAGGGTTATTATTGCTTGAAAGGGTAGTCACCTTCCATAAAAACGTCAGGTAACTCTCCTTCTGGGGTTCTTTCTCTTTTCTGTCTCTTTGCACCGCTACAATCTGCTTGAGACTCATTGGACCTATTTCTCACTAAAATCTTGTCTAAGGAGGTTCGTTTCTGCCTACATTTTAAAATGTTTCTGAAGTAAGACATGGCATTGTCATTGAAAAGGTTTATGGTGCGGTTTGCTACAGCTTTGTCAGCGTGAAAGTTTTCCACAAAATTTTGTGACTCTCCCCATTTTCCACATATTTCCTTGATTAGTAAACTAGGGACATCCTCCCTTCTTTCCTTCTCATCTGAAGACACTTCTTCAGTTGCCTTCTGTTGCTGCTCCTTCTGAAGGTCTTGGAGTTTTTCCGTGGTGAGCTCAGTGTTGTGGTCTTCCAACAACTCCTCCACATCATCACTATTTACATTCAAGCCCATACACTTGCCTAGTGAGACAATATCGTCGACAACAGGCTCAGCCTCAAAGCCTTCAAAGTTTCTATCTCCAACTGAGTCTGGCCACGATTTCTTCCAGGCTGAGTTCATGATCCTGGCACCCTCCCCATGTCTCACTACACTATGTATGCCACTTCTCTTCCTAAATTTTTCAAACCATTCCCTACTAGCCTTAAAGGCATCACTTGTATCAGCACTCGTTCCAGGGGTGTTTTTCAGATCAGCATGCAACTGCTTTGCTTTCTCATAAATGATGATCTCAGAAATGCTATCACCAGCTAACTGTTTTTCGTTTACCCAAATCAACAACAGTTTTTCTACCTCTTCCATTGTTTGCGATCTTTGTTTTGTAAGCACTGTCACTCCATTTACAACATCAGCTTCTTTGATGACCTCTATTTTTCAGTATGGTGCACACTGTAGACTTCGCCATACCAAACTGTGTAGCAAGGTCAGACATGCAAACACCACTCTTATACTTCGCTATGAGATCTTTTTTCACCTCTATTGTGGCTCTAACAACTTTTTTTTTTGGTTTGCTGCTTTTATTATCCTTCTTTGACTCCATAGTGGCTTATTTAATCAGAATATTTAGAAAAACGAAAACGTTCTACTATACTGATCATATTCAATGCTTTCTTGGCTGTCTTAATTCGCAACACACATGAAATAGAGACAAATAACTCTTTCCTTTTTGGACTTCCTTGTTAACCGTGAAGCTAACGTATTTTCAACTTCTGTCTATCGTAAAACACATTTACTGGTCTTTTCACTCAGTTTGCCAGTTGTATACCATTCTCTTTCAAATGCAGTCTTATTCTCTATTGACTATATTGTTCTAATATGGCCTATAAACTTACCCTATCTAGCCCTTCACAAGGCAATTACTTCCATACAAAACATTCTTTCCAAAATGTTACTCCATGTATTTCTTGGAAAAATAACTTCCTCTTTCTTAACCAAATTTTTGTCAAACCACTTAAGATACCATATCCACTGTAACCAAACTTCCTTTATACAATTACAATTTATCGGGAGACAAAGTTCCCTTATCACGAAACATAAAAAAAAATTGCTTAACACTCATTGACATGAAAGTTATTATGAAACCGAATTTCAGACTCTTTTTTTTTTTCAACTACAAAAATCGTTCGCCGACTGCCTATTGTTCGTATCTCGTCTACTTATATTCTCTGCACGTATATAAGTAGACGAGATACGAACAATAGGCAGTCAACGAACGATTTTTGTAACGGAAAAAAAATTGAGTCTGAAATTCGGTTTCATAATAACTTTCATGTCAATGAGTGTTAAATAATTTTTGATGTTTCGTGATAGGGGAAATTTGTCTCCCGAGAAACCAAACGTTACCTTAAAGTACGAGCACGTGGACAGATGGGCATATATATAAAAACTGGAATAAAGGTTAGAAACCCTCCCAACTCCGCTATCAGAAAAATACAGAAACAGGACATCCGATTTCTCTCTGTAACTTTAAAATTATTTCAACAACCAAACATGATACTGAACTTCTTATAAAAAAATATACATGAAACTAAACACTCTCCTTCCATTACTAAATAATACACAGCCTTTACTGAATTTAAACTTGTTTTAATTGAACTATTTTAGTCAACTCGATATTTTTGGCACTCTTCCGCTCTTTAAATGAATTGTTTATATACGAAACAGCATCCTTATCTTTTACTCAACCTCTGACTCTTGGTGACTCCAGTGTACATGGGCACAATTCACTGACACATTCGACACGCATTTGCATGCCTTTTAACTGCTGTAGTATAAACTATGGACATGTACAGCTGGTTCTCAGATGATTTCGTGATATTGGTACATGTCAAAATTAGACTCAATTGATATACTCCCTAGTGGCACAGCAGTATGTCTGCAGTGTTATACTGCTAGAAACAAGGCTTTGATACCGATGTGTAGCACATTATGTAGCTTTGTCCGTAACGAATAAGCAATCAATTAACTCAATTGATATATTTTTCCTTTAGTATGATGTACCACTTTTGATATTGGGTTTTTTCTAGCTTTTGAAGTATGCAAACGCTTGCGTAGCTACTATTTCAGACATTAATTGTTTTAAATGTTATTGTGGGACATCTTCTACAAGGAAGAGAAGCATACACCTTGTCAACAAGGAGCAGTTTTCCTACTTGAAAATGAGCATATTTAGTGAACAACCTGAAGATTGATAAGATAAAGTATGCATCTTTACTACACATAATACTTTACATAACACAGATAACAGATGACTGCAAAAATTAACTTCTGAACAATGTGAATCTTTTTATGTGCTCTGACCCATATTTTGTACTGGTTCATTAAAGTATCTGCTACAGACTATGACAAAGTATCAATCAATAAGATAGGTCTTTGCCAATTTCATGGAATGATCAATGACAAGGAGTATGTAGAGATAACTTTGCCCTTTCTCCAAGAGTGAGTCAACAGTATCTAATACTATCGTTTGTAGAGGAGATCTATACATGGTTCACACTGGCACTGCACATTTTGACTCAAGTACTTTCATTAGAACTACTTTCAAATTTTAGCCTAATGCCAATAACATCTTGATGCCCTCCAGTCTTTGCGTATGCAAATTCTGGAGAATCACTTGCCTTAAATCTCTGTGGGCCACTAGCTGCAGCATCGTCTGAAAACCATAGCATGATATTAAATGGTACAGTTTGCCAACTTTTTTTTGCCTCGCTGTAAGGCTAGATCTGAACCCTTCAGCTGTTCATTCTGGAACTCCATTAATAAAATATCCAACACTGTAGTTTGACGTTCTTATGGTTTAAATGCCTACATGGTCTTCAAGGTCAAGACATTTCATAACTAGACAGACTCTTCCCATGTGGCGAGACAATATGTTAGTGTTTTCAGTACTGCTAGTCTAGAAAATGCACTCTGACAATGTTTATCTATTGTGCTATTATCTCCACTGGATTACCAAAGTTAATTAACTATTTCAGTGAAGCATGGTCCTCCAGAATGCTGAAATTCTTACCATGCAAGTAGTATCAATAGTGCTTGATAAAAATTACAACTGCAAACAGTTCTTTCACGAATGTATAGTATCAGTAATTAAGAGTCATGAGTATGTGACTAGCTTGATCAGTTGTTATTGTTTATTCTACAACTATAGTAATACTACTCCAAGTTCACTATCACATCAACTCATTGTTTTGTTATGAATATGCTAGGACTGGAACTTCTACTAAAGTGTTGAATACGCATCTTAATTTTAGTGAGTGCATACATAAATTTGGTGCTGTAAGGCATCAGTAACATGCTCGAAAACAAAAATTATTTTTAAAGTCTTGGTCACAGTTTGAGGCCAGACTCTCACTGCTATTGTCTTAGCAGGGTTTGTATATATTTTATCTCCACATACAGTACAACCAAGAAATTATACTTCTGTATGTATGAGAACATATTTTCTGGTTTTAGTTAAAAGCCAACTTTATCTCCTGTAATATTATTCTCAGACTCGAATATTCACTCAAACATTAAAATGTCATTGAAATATACCAGATATCTATCCCTTTACAACTTCTTCAGTATAAGCTTCATTAGCCTCTTAAAACTTGTGGGCATGGCCAAGCGCGTTAAAGCGTGCGAATCGTAATCTGAGGGTCGCGGGTTCGCATCCCTGTCGCGCTAAACGTGCTCGCCATTTCAGCCGTGGGGGCGTTATAATGTGACAGTCAATCCCACTATTCGTTGGTAAAAGAGTAGCCCAAGAGTTGGCGGTGGGTGGTGATAACTAGCTGCCTTCCCTCTAGTCTTACACTGCAAAATTAGGGACTGCTAGCAGATAGCCCTCGAGTAGCTTTGTGCGAAATTCAAAACAAACAAACAATATTCAGTGGCCGAATGGCATTACGTAAAACTGGAATTAGTCATTTCTCAAGTTAAATCTACTATCGTCCATCTCAACTTGACATTATCAAAATACGGGATCCGAGGTGTTGAACCATAGGGAATCTTCCATGTGCAGATCTTTTATCTACAGGGTGTTCGGAAAGTTACTGTGCAGTTTTGTAATCATATACATATATAAGTGCACAGTGACTTTCCGAACACCCAGTATTTGCAGCAAAAAGAAAGGCATAAATATAAATTACTGTGTTCATGTTTCTAGAATCAACACAAACATCTAGAATGCAAATTTTCTTTCTGACAATCAGTACAGGAGATGACTATATATTAGTGCTGGCTGCATTCCTAATGCTTCAGAGAATCTGGCACAATGATTACCTGATCATATGTGTGCCACCTATATTCACGTGACGATGAGTTGTTGTTGTTTGATACAATTGACTACCTGCTTCCAAAAATACTTTAGCATATTCAACCTTCAAATCACTGAGGTTGTATTATGTTTAACTGTATTATGTTTGTTTTTAAATTTTACGCAAAGCTATCTGCGCTAGCCGTCCCTAATTTAGCAGTGTAATACGAGAGGGAAGGCAGCTAGTTATTACCACCCACTCTTGGGCTTCTCTCTTACCACCGAATAGTTTGAGTGATCGTCACATTATAACGCCCCCACAGCTGATAGGACGAGCATTTCTGGTGTGACAGGGATTCGAACCCGCGACCCTCAAGTTAAGAGTCGAGTGACTTAACCACCTGGCGACTGTACTAGGTCCAGCAAAATATCCTAGATATTTTAGAATTCATGTACATGCTCTTGGACACATTGCAACACTTGCAGTCTAGTTCTGCCTACCTCTTGTTTGTTTATAATATAAATAATATTTCTAGACATAAAGCTGGACTACTAATTGCCTATAATTACAAAACAACACTGTGGAGAGATAACTGTTCAATCTAATGCCACTTACTGTTTGGTCAGAATACTTTTTCATGTGTAGGCTCTAATGCCACCTTATATAACACCTGAGAACTAGACTGTAATAAATCCTGGAACACTACTTGTGTATGCAGTGATACTATAATTCTGTCTGTTGTATACATTCATACAATGTACTATTCCTGGGCTCAGTATTGTGGATATCAATACAGCAGTTGCATAAAGGCAAATGTGACCAATAATGTTTACATAATGCCCATTCCAATGATACCAATAACAGAAGCATGTTGTAGATGGCTTTTTTAATGGTGTCTTTTATACACAGCCACTCTACCCATGTCTAGTTTATAGTCATTTGTGAAAACAAACCTGGTATCCACTATTCGGAGTGACAGAATTGTTGATAGAGCCAGATATACCACAAAAACGATCTACCATATTTTTGGCTATTCCTGTATCAATCAAAAACTCTTACTCTCATCCGTATATCTTTACAGGCACGTACGGAGCACTACCCAACCTTAAGAGAGCTGAGATTACTTGTTTGTTTGTTTTTGTATTTCGCGCAAAGCTACACGAGAGCTATCTGCGCTAGCCGGTCCTAATTTAGCAGTGTAAGACTAGAGGGAAGGCAGCTAGTCATCACCACCCACCGCCAACTCTTGGGTTGCTCTATTACCAACGAATAGTGGGATTGACCATCACATTATAACGCCCCCACGGCTGAAAGGGCGAACATGTTTGGTGCGACCGGGATTCGAACCCGCGACCCTTGGATTACGAGTCGAACGCCTTAACACGCTTGGCCATGCCGGACCGTGAGATTACTAAATACATCTTTGTACAAGCTATCTCCAATGTTCTCTAAAGTTGATGAGATCTTGACTTGAGACCTGCTAGTTTTCTGGAGTTTCCAAAGCAGAATTTACCATTTGCTAGAGTTTCTTCCAGACCTGATGATCTTTAGGTCAGCATCTGTAACCATCATTTTTTGTTTACTTTCCTTCCTTTGATATTGCAACTGAGCTCACACTGATTGTAAATGAGGGGCTGTTTGTTTAACATAAGTCACCATTATTTACGAGTTACTTTTCTACCCTTGTTTACTTATCGTGTTTTTAAAAATCAAAACTCATTCATTTACAATCGTATCTGACACTGACCTTGTAAATACAAGCCCTGATAGTAACTATGTTACTAAAGCTAGTCAGCTGTAAGTAACAATAAAAATATTACCTTTCATGGTGTCAGAAACGTTGATTTTTGTGCGTTTTATTCTTATTATAAATAACATTGCCCACTATGCTACTTAGCATAGTATGGGCAGTTCACTAAAAAGTAAACAAACATACGTACAAGGTAGAAAGCATAAACCGCGTTTTTTCTTCCAGAAAAACGTGTGTAGACTCATTCTTGGCATAGGCTGTGTCAAATACCATGGGAGGATAGGAATAGCACTGTCCACCCACTGTAAATCGATGTGGTCACTTTGCAATGATGGGATGCTTGGGTGGTTGGTTAATCCAAGCATGGCTTGAGTTCAATATGCTGGAGGTACCTTCTTCTTATGTTATTTTAAGTATATTCTGAATTATAATCATAGCAGCTTCCACTGTGAGATTCATCTCCTTAAACAGTTTGAATTTACTGCCCTATATTTTTACACAACAGAAATTGTCTCTATAAGAGCGATAACATTTCTCTCACCCAAGTAATGGCTCATTATTTTGCCTAAAAGTTTCTTGACAAACATATTCATCAAAATACCTTCTTGATCTATGGAAGCTATTGCAGACTATGTCTTACCATGCAGAATTTTAGGTTATTTTTATTATTGTCCAAATGTTCTGTGGCACTCCTTTTCCAAACCTTGATGTTGGCTTCATTGATCGATTTTACACTGTTCTTGAAAAACACATACTTAAGATATAACACACTGAAATGCTTGATACCGTGCAGGGCTAGACCATCCAAGTTCAAGATCAGGCATTGGACATGCTCCTGAGACTAGCCATTTTAAATAGTTATCTACCTGAAATGCTAAAGAGGTGAATCTTCATCGTCTTCCTTTGCATCGTTAAACATCGGGGGCAAAATCTACTTTCCCTCACTCTCAGTTATCTGTCGCTGTCGTCAAATTCTCTCCCTTTTAGATTTTTAGCCACTACATGGCTATTATACGACATTATGATTGTGTTAAAATAATCATACTCAAGGATCCCAACCTTTTGAAGAGTAGTTGGCCTCTGCATTTAGGCAATATTATGATGAATTGTCCACATCGGCTTATTCATCTCAAATTTTGCAATACTATATTTATTCATGATCCATGATTATTCTGAAAGGTTATCTTTGAACTCAAGAAGACTTTCAACTGCTTTAGGGTTCATGCTTTTTCAGTTAAAATTTACTTGCATAATAAACAGTTCTATTGTCAAGAATAAACAGTTCCATCTATCAGAGTTTCATCCTGTAGCAGTATTTCCCGTCCTTCTAAGCATGTTCTGGTGGACTTAATCAAAGCTGGGCTTTAGTACTCTGTCTGGTGATGGCTTGAAAGCATGTTGTGGCTATCTTCCAGTCTAGCATTTGATTCTTTCAGATCCATAGCCTTAAAAACATGCATTATTATATTATTATCTTTGATTGATTGACTTACTTTCTAATAAAAGTAAATGTGACAGTTATTATGGAACTGAAGGTTCATTAATTGCATAGCCTTTTAATGAATATTCTTGTTGTTGTTTGGTGTTTTTTGCAGCAAAGAAACTGAACTATCTGTGCCAAACAACCGGTTAAAGAAATAAAGTAAAATCGTAAAAACTAAAACTAAAGAACTTCAAAAAACTGGTAAAAGGCTTAAATAGAATTTAGAAGACCAATGGCCCTTAAATATTTTAAAAACACAAGTAAGTTGGATATTATTATCATTGCCAATGAACTGTCCAGCGTCAAGGGTAAAACCGTGGAAGAAGCATGTCTAAAATGGTGCTGTCGTTACTACTCTGAACGACGATATGATAGTAAAAAGTGGGTTATTGTGATTTCAGTGTCACAAAGGCTACATATTGGTACATCCATCCGAAATAAAAGAAAACAATAAGTTTAAAACTGTGAATAATACGTAGCCTAACCAGGATAACGTCCTTATTCTGATCCTTATAGAAACAAGATGGCCAAAGAACAACAGAAGGTTTTGATCTGGAAAAAACTTGTTATCACGTTGCTTACAGTAGACTGCCAACTGGCGTGGAGCCGAGCCTTGAATACAGGGCTATAGTCCATATTTGGGACTGATATGACAGTGATAGCACCAGAGCAGGTGGACTTAACAGCAAGCTCGTTCCCGCGAATACCAACGTGGCCTGGTATCTAAGAAGCCTGGGTAGAAACGGAAGACGACAAAAATGAGCCAGTCGATTTTCAATATTGATGAGAACAGGGTGAGAACAAATGTGAAGTTATTCCAGAGCCAATAGAGAGCTAAGATAATCGGTACAAATAGTACAATTAGTGTTTTGCATCGCTTTTATGCTATTTGAAGAATGTTTGGCAAATGGAAGACGGTACTTTCAGTTGGGAGTATCAACCTTTCTCAGATAACTCAATGAAAGATCACAGATGGGGATGATGATAAGCTATGGTGGGTTGGGCTGACTGGTGGAGATGGCAACGTCATCCGATTCAGCCAACTACACCTATACATAGAAGCCAAAAGAAAGAATGGTAGACCATTTATTCTTAAAAAGCATAGCCTACTGATGAAGGAAGACACCCTAGGTTTTATGGGGCTCAATGAACAAATACTGGACAGAAAACGTGTGGAAAGCCCCTGTGCAGAGCTGAAGCTCAAGATGGTGAATAGGATTCAACAACTTTAAGGCTGAGGTCCTGGTAAAAACCATAGACCAGAGTACCATAGTCCAGTTTGGACTAACACAATAGATCTTTAGCAGAGAACATTAATCTGCTCCTTAAGAGGTAGAAGAGAGGACACGGAAGATGTTCAGTGCCCTTGTACACTTGACACATAGCTGCTTGATATGTGGAATGAAGGTCAGCTTATAGTCAAAGATAAGCCCGAAGAACTTTGCCTCAATGACCACGGGAACAAAAATATTATTTAGACATAGCTCAGGATTGGGGTGAATACTTCGTTGGTGGTTAAAGTGCATTAAAACGGTTTTAGGAAAAGAAAAGGCAAAACTTTGCTGTGGTTTGCTTCAAGAAAGTTTGAAGCTGCTGCTTGATAAACCTTATGTTCGACGACCAACATGAAATATGGAAGTCGTCGACACAGAGCCCATTTGCAACATTAGTAGGAAGTTGTGCTGTGATAGCATTAATCTTCACACTGAAAAGTATGAGAAACTTCAAGTTCCTGTGGAAAAAAAATGGGAAAGCATCAAGCTCACATGGAATTGGAATCGCCAATCTATGGGTTCTTTACCCATATGAGTGGAGATCTCGCAGAATTCTGTTCCTCAACGTAGTATCATAAGCCTTTTCAAGGTCAAATAATACAGAAGAATGATGTTGTTACTTGAGAAAGGCATCTCTGACCGAAGTTTCAGGTGGAATCAGGTGATCTGTGGTGAAGTGCTGTTGTTAAAACTCACATTAGGTGGGTAAGAGGAGGTTTTTATTTGAGAAACTAAACAAGATGAGCATTAACAATCCTCTCTAAGATCTTTCAAGGACAGCTTGTCAAAGCAATTAGATGGTAGTTTGAAGGAATCTTGGGATCCTCCTAGGTTTAGAAAAGAACAAGGACAGTAGCATGTTTCCAAGCATAATGGAAGCATTCTCCTATCAGATTCAGTAAAAAAAGAACCAGAAGAATGGCAACAAAGAGAGGAGAGAGATGGCGCATCATCACGTAGTGAATATTATCAGATTCGATTATAGTCATAGAGTCAATTGCTCTGCCTAAGACTTGATGGCCAAGAATATTGTGGACAAATTAGAAATGCTAGATGCATGAGAAAAGCTTTTGCCAAGAGTATCCGTGATGCTCTGAACATCAACAATTACCGAGCCATTGGAAAGTAAGATCAAAAGAGGGAAGAAAATATATTGCCCACTGACTTTCTAAATCTTGTCCCATATGATTTTGGAACTGGTGGTAGAAGAGATGCTAGTTGTGACTAGCAAAAATTCCTTCTGGCTTTGACATCTTGCCTGCAGAGAATGAGCATGGGTCCACTGAAAAGCAATGTGGTTCGAAAGTGTAGAATCTCTATGAAAGGTGTCCCAGGCCCGTTTTTGAGCCTTCTATGCCGATAGCATGTAGGATTCCACCACAGACGAGGATACCACGGAAAACAAGCAGCTTCCTGGAAAATGCAGTCAGTCACCACTGTCACATAGTTGTCTTTCATTGGCTTACAGACAATAGCAGGATCAAGTTCTGAGAAAGCAGTGAAAAAGTGCCATTTGGCTTTGTCTAACTTCTACTGGGGCACATAATTCGAGTGACATCGACCTCTGCCAGTCGCCCTCGAAATGATAGAAAAATTATCACTACCCTGTGAGTCACTGTTTACTCTTCAGGAGAAGTGACAGAAATTTGAAGGGTAGAGTAAATATAGAGATCAATAGCAGTAAAAGACTGAGTATGCACTTGAAAATAAGTATAAGAACCAGTAATGAAAACGAAAGATTGTGATCCGAGAGGATACACTGCACAGAACGACCTCTCCCATCAACATCACAGCAATCCAGAGGGGATTGTGTCTATTAGGGTCCCTCAGAATTAAAAAGGGAGATGAAAACTGTTCATTGAGAGCACCTAGATCTGGTTGATCATAGGCCTCTCCAGGAGACAGGTAAAGAGAACAAACACTGATGGTATGACCCAAGGAAACAGAGAGATATGGCATCCAAGGGTGTATCAAGTAACAAATACAGAGTGGACACGTGCAGGTCGACCAGCACTGCTACCTTTCCATGCACTCGTCTACCACACAACCTGTCATGTCAGACAAAGAAAACTACCAAAAGGTTACTGAATCTGCAGGTTTCAGAAATGTTTCTTGTAAGGAAAGACATACAAAATGATAAGAATCAACCAAAACCTTAACGTCATCCACATTAGAATGGAGCCTTGACTGTATCGACTGTATCAAAGTGGACATTTTTATTTAGTTGGAGTCGAATTATTGGAAAACCCTTCCGTTTTTAGCCACATCGTTTTTCTTTAGCAGGTCTGTCTAACTCCATGGATCCTTTCTTAGGTTGGGTGGGCAAATCTCTGTTGATGTACATAGATTCCAACGACTGAAAACGTAGACAAATAATTGTTCTGCATTTCAAAGCCAAAAAAGAACATAAACCCAAGAAGACAACAGAAGTCGGAGCCAAAGGAAGTAGATCTGTGGAGCCATTAAAAAGAATGGCTTTGAACAGATAGGAGTAGGCATTGACTTGTCAATTGTTTTAACCATGGAGGGCTAAAGGTGCTAAAGACCCTTCACGTTGTTAGAGAACGGCTCTGCTGTAGGCATGGAAGATCTGTTTACACTCCCACTGTATCAGTGGAAGGTAGTGCTTTTATACCTTTTTGTTTTACCTTCAGTTCCATTTATGTCTATTACTACATTTATTTATTTATTTATTTTCTATTTTTTTACATTTTTACCGAATGTCTGGCGCAGATAGCCTCGCTGCTTTGTGCTATAAAACACTAAATCAATCAATCAATCAAGGTAGTGCAGCTGTGTATGTGCGAGATAGAGTGGGAGAAGTAACTTCTGAGACTCTGGGTAGGTTTGGTTTGTTTTGAATTTCGTGCAAAGCTACACGAGAGCTATCTGCGCTAGCCGTCCCTAACTTAGCAGTGTAAGACTAGAGGGAAAGCAGTTAGTCATCACCACCCACTGCCAACTCTTGGGCTACTCTTTTACCAACGAATAGTTAGTTGACTGTCCCATTATAACGCCTCCACGGCTGAAAGGGCAGGCATGTTTGGTGCGACGGGAATTCGAACCCACAACCCTCGGATTACGAGTCGAACGCCTTAACCACCTGGTCAAGCTGGGCCCTCTGGGTAGGAAATGATTTTCACAGTTTTAAATGTTGAATCTATTTCTTCTTCACCCACTTAGGGCAAGAACGAAAGTATATATCTCACCTGTTCTCAGCAATTCTTAAGTTTGTCAGACATTGTTTTGTCTTTTCCTTTGTAATTGAGAGGGCATACTTATGCCGCTTGTTTGTATCTCTCTCTGTAGTGCGATTGAGCCCAGTCATGAAAATAGATGCAATATACAAATGTCATTAAATGACAATTTTAATTCAGAAAAACAAAAACAAACCCAGTACATAAAAGAAAACGAGAGTAAGTTTTTAGTATGATTTTGTTGAACTTGTACTATAAGCATGCGACATTCTTTGACACATCTTCCTTAACAGTACAGTATAATTAACCTCACCTAAAGTAAACTACTGACGTAAATCTATGAAAGTTAAAATATTTTTAAACGAAACAACAAAAAATAACACTAAGTTAAAATAAGGAAAATGTTTCTGCTTAAACCTAAATGATATCTCTAAAATATCTGCATAGTCTAAATAAAAATATGCTAAAGAAAGGAAAACCTGGCTTTAAAAAATAAACAAATAGTCAGCTTGCTCATGACCTACTCAATTTGTACGTGACCTCTTTGTTTTATTTGATTTGAATACCATAACGTGACACACCTAGGCTATTACATGATATACTAACAGAAATAGGCATCTATCTCGAAAACTTACCTGTGAAACAATAAACCCATTTACCCTTAAGAGAAGGTGCCTAATGGCCAGTTTGCGGGTCCTCGTTTTATATGTAAGAGACTGAGGAAAGCTCAGTTTTTATTTGAGCAATACTCTTTATTCAAACTGAACTGAAAGAAAATACAGAAATTTCAAAAACACGTGATATAATGCGTGGTACAGAATTGTCAATACAAATCTATTGTAATTTTGGTATCAGAATCCAATAATTTAATCTACAGGTAGATGCTAAACATGCTTTTAATCAGTTTTACAGTTATCACATTTTGCAATTTATATGTATTTACCCAACAATCTAAAAATAATTAACTCAACCCACTGTTCTGTCAACCTTCTTGCACAAAGTTATAGCATCGATAAGTAGAACTTACCACGTAACAGGAGTACTGCTAAAAGTAAATTTAGTCTACAATGAACTGAACACAAACACTAAACGTGTACTTGAACTGTAAGCTGGACAGTTGCTTTTACTAAAGTTGTAAATTAATCAGACTGGTCCTACTTCCTCAAGACTTATTTTTAAACTGAAAACTCACTGCATATGATATTCCAGATTGCCTAAATATCACATTAAGTAGTTGCATTTCTGATATCAAGCCAACCCATAATTCTAGTGCTATCCACGTGACCAAAACAACAACTATGAGCTATTCTAAAGTATTAACCACTGAATAAGCCTGGGTCCACTTCTTTGGAGAGGTCAATGGTGAGATGTATGTGCCAATAACCATATTTAGTCTCTAGAAGTGGATCAATGATATTCAGTACTATCTTCTGCAAAGAAGATCCAATAGTTCTCTGCTAGAAATTAATTTGTCTCAGCCAGTTCTTCCTTTTGTTGGTGCATATCATAAAGTATTCGCATGAGTGCCAAACTTCTTGACTTGAATGAAGCAAGTAAAACTGTCCTCAGATGTTAACATAAGTGTGAGATATTCCTTGGTGCCGTCCAAGCTTTGTATTATGCAAAGTGTAGTGAGTCTCTCGCCAGAGATTTTTGGGGATCACTATTTGCAGTAGAATCTAAAAACCATATCTCAATAATAGTGAAAAAGCATATGTGGTTGCACTCCTAACTGACTGTAGAAGTGCCACAATTTAAATGCGTGCATATTAGCTTTCTCTATTTGTAGGGGCTTTTATTTACATTGCTGCACGCGAAGAAGTGGCTAAGCATGGCTTGAGTGATTCAGTCGCTTATGTTGGATATCCCAAAGTGTTAATTATAGTATCCATCACCTAGAAGAATAATATCCTACTAAGTGGACTGACATTACCATGGCAGAGATTGTTTAAATATTTAGCGTCTAATCATGCAATTAGACAAGTTATCTGCATTTTAAGTTTGGAATCATGGAATTTTGCACTTAAATAAAATCAAATGTTTCCAACACTTTCATCCAACGTGTTATCATCCTTTCTAGAATTTCAAACTTCATTATCCATTTCACCAAGGTAAGGCCAACTCAGATGGTGAAACTCCTATTATAGAAGTAGTGTTTACAATACTTTGTGAAGCCTACAACTGCAAGTAGTTCTTTCTTTATCATGCATTATATACGTTTGTTAGCCACGAATATGTGAAACTACACATTCCACTCTATTCTAAAACTAATATAACTTTTGTTTTAATTTCACTTTACCTAGAATATGGGTCAAATGTGAAATTATTATATTGTCACGTTCCATCCGAAGGTCACCTCAGTTTTACTAAAGGCAGACAATGGAAAAATGTTCCATGGATCATTGGTAATATGATAATAAAAACCAAGGACTCGATGAAGAGCGTTTAATTCAAAGGAGTGCGAAGGGAATTTCCCATGTGCAAAAAAATGTTTCATAAATATTTTAATTATTTTTTTTTACAGATCTTTTTAAACATAGAAACATTAACAGTCGAACGAAATAGTAATGATTTTCTATTTTATCATCGAACACCTAGATCCAAGGATCGTACAAATCAGAATAACGCAGAATTCCGGTATTTCTAGAAGAAAGACGTCTTTGACCTTGACGACCAGCCGATGTGTATCACGAGATGAAGGGATTTGTATCAAATACTCCAGAATTAGAGTTAAACTGTATAAGTTTTGTGAAGAGAATCTTTTTATCGAACAATCTTCAAATTTCTCGAAGTGTTTAGGCACTATTAGACGGGTGGAAGTTTCTAGAAAAGCAACTCATGCTTTGTAAGCTTGTTGAAAACTATTTGTATGGTAGTGATTTTATGTTGCAAGGCTATTTTTTGTTATTTAACGTTGTGTTTAAACTTTGTGAGTTGATCTTTTCTCTGATAAGGTATGTCACAGAAATCTATTCTACAGTTTGTGTCAAAGAAACCTAGATAACAGGTAATGAGTAGTGGGGCTGATGCTGAATCTCTGGATAACTTTCTCATCTTCTTCATAGACCTTGGTTAAATACCAGTAGAAATGGGAAGAGAAATATAAATGGTTTTATTTTAAACATCCATTAAAGGAGCACTTTATAAGTATATCCAAGAATTGTTGAAAAAATTATTCAGAACGCATGATGTTTTCATAACATTTTTATTTACCAAACTTCATAAAAATAATTGGTAGCACAGGGATGCTCAACGAACATTTTAAGTCCGGGAAACATACCAATGCTAAAACAATGCATAAGTTTTTTGAAAAGGGTTTTAAAGAAACACTTCATACTTTACTTGTTTGACATTCGACTTAGAAATGTAGTCGTAACAGGGAAGCAATGTCTGTATTTGTAAGAAGTATCTACTTTTAAGTAAAAGAAGAAATCTACACAATACAAAGTATTAACATTTGATTTCTCATCTTCTCATGCTACAAGACAACTCTTTTAAGTAATGAGTGAAAATCAAACCACCCAACATGATTGTGATGCCTCAGAACTGAATAACAAATAGCACTCTTTAATAGTTGATTGTTTGTTTGTTTGTTTTTGGAATAGTGGGATAACCGTCACTTATAACTCCCCCACGGCTGAAAGGGTGAGCATGTCTTTTGCGATGGAGATACGAGGGAATCATCTAAGAATACCATACAATAAAAAAACATGTCTAGTTTTGTTGATTAAATCTACAATCCTCTACTATTTACAGATTCTATTTTGCATAGATCTGTTATTTTAGATTTATTCTGTAAATAATATGCTGTTACAATAGTGCTAAATCGAGCTCTAAAAATAACTTAATGGCTAAAGCAGTCGAAAAATGTTAATATTTATTTGTATACTAAGGTATAAAACAAAATCGCATACCATGCACGTTATGTGTAAACCTCCTGAATTATGATTTCCAAGAAACCGAGTTACATAAAAACGAAAATTCACAAGTTTGACCATTTTCAGGATATTTTAAAGTCTTCTACGAGTGCCAAAGAAAATTCTCTTTATTTAGCATATTTACTAGCCTATTCTTCTTTCTGGAATAATGTTATACATTAAATCATGCACGCTCAATAATTACCGTGTGATCACATGACCGTCAACTTTAATCACGTCCTGCAATGTATTTACAAGTTAGTTAACCTTAAAATTTTCCTCTAATTTTAACTCTGAGTGCTGGAACTTCTGTTTAACTTAGAAGCTTTTGTTGTTGTTGTTTTGTTTTTTACATCCTAGAAGTTTATTTTTACTTCATGTGTCAAATATTGTACATGTGGCACTAAATATGTGTTGGACCATTAGTTCTCACTTTGGGTACATAAAAACCTATTTACGCGTAATTGTCTTTTATATCTTTACAAGATTCTCTGCATGCCCTCAAGCGAAATGAGAAACATTCTTTACTTCAGGCGAAAGTACAGGTACACCATAGTAGCTAATTTGCATTGCTACAATACTTGTCACGCATATCTAGTACATGACTTTTACCTGTGTCTTGTATTGCGTTATTTGTTAGTAGTCATGCACGTTTTCCAATGTCTTTTAATGGAACGACGGTATAAAGTGATTACGTGCATCGCATGACAATAATCTATGTGATTTAAGCAGACGTATGTATTTTTACGTGCATAACAGAGAGACACTTAACGACTGGGTAGGTTCTTGATTACGTAAAAGTCGATAGTTCTTTTCGTTCAACATGGCATTTTGTACACTGGAGTCAAAAGAAAAATATCGTGATAATTTTATTTCTGGTAAGTTCAGTGCTCGCTTGACTTCAATTTTTTTTAAGTTTTGGCTTTCAAATTAATAGTGTATTATGTTGATATTCCTTTCTAACCGTTCATTTCTACTGAAGCTTAACGAAACGTTTCATGTTATACAGAATATAATTGTGTCTTTGCATTCTTGATTGCACTAGATTTGTAAGTTGTTACCACTCATTATAATCATTAGGAGCGAAATAACACTCGTATATTAATGATTAGACTTCATAGAGGATTGTGAAACTTTTTATATGCTTTAACGTAAATATGTAACCGTATATAATAAATACGACAAATACTTCTCGATAGATTGTAATTCGTGTTGTTTCCGCAAGAAGTAACGAAACCTTGCAATCTGACTGTATGATCTTTAGTTATACTCTGTATAGTTAGGTGCTTTGCATGAACCCAAAAACGCCTTTCTGCTTTTTGTTCTTGTTATTTGAAAGTAAGAAAACAGCAATAAGATATACTGAGCAATGCTTACAGTTTTGATGTATTCTCAAAACGGCTGGTATGGGTATTAGAGCTTTAATTAAAATAAAGTATAGAGCAACGTTTCAACCTTCTTAGGTCATATTCAGGTTTACAAAGATTATAAATATATTTTCATTCAATTAAAGAATATGAAGCGTCGTGGGTTTGGGAAGTAAGTGATATATATATATATATATATATATATCTTATAAAGTGATGCTTATTATTGTTATATCGTATGATATAAATATGTTTATTTACTAAGGTAAATAATTCAAAGAACCTCATTATAATTTTCCTTAAAGTACTTGGTTAAAAACAATAGATTTCTGTACAATTTCGAACAAGAACTTTTCATGACAGGATTAATTAGTCCCCCAGTGGGTCAGTAGTAAATTTACAGATATATAATACTACGATGTAAGTGTAGATTCCACTGACTTATTGTGTAGCATTGCATTAATATAAACAAACAAAACTAATAAAGTAATTGTTAAATAAATGTAACAACAATTTTCTACATTTCATAAACTTTTCCAACTCGAATAGTTTATTATTTTGTAGAGGTTATATTTATGACCAACACACGAAAATTGAAATTGTTGTGTCTGTTTTTGCATTAAATATGTTGCAGGGCAGAAACGACCTCAATTAACACTTTTAGCGTACATTACTGCAACTTTCTTCGTTCAAAATTACTGTGGTTTTCAGAGTTTTCAGTTTCGATGCAATAGTTGTTTAAATAAGCTTTTCAACTTGCATTGTTTTAGTGCATCCAACATATGAGCACAGTATTTGGCACCTAACCGACTTTCTTGCTTAGCTTTGTTAGTGGTACAGTTGTATGTAATTCTGTGTTTGTCTCTGTCAGTTACAGATGAGCTAGAATTGGAATATGGTTCACTCGAAACAAAAATTTTTAAATTTAACTTTGAGTAAATGAGTCTGGTGCTAAGGCAATCGGTTTGCAAAAAAGTAGGTTGATTTGCTATGCTGAAATAAGCTTTTCTCGACAAGTACTCTGCAACTGAGGAGTCAAGATGGAGAGTGATATATATATATATATATGTGTGGGGGGGGGAGTACCTAGAAGGCTTTATGAATCTATCTTTCTGAGGTTAAGCCCAAGCATCTTGGAAACCTTATTATCCAAGGATCTTTGGGGTGGGATACAACCAGTGGTGTCTGAGACGAAGAGGAGCTGTCTGAACAGAACCACAAAGTATTTGCAAACCAGAGTACTTCAACTCCAGCCCTGCTGAAAGCCACCCATGAGAGGTATGGAAGATATTTCAACAGGGACAACCTCCATCAGTAGGAATTAATTCTCTAGTAGTTGAGATGATAGGCTTATCTAAATGCCACGAAGATGACCAATGAAATATTGGGAAACTTCTCCAGTGTTATCGAGATCTTATAGCCGGGATGTAGTACTATTGGCTGGTGAAAGCCATAAAAATATGCTATTTGATTAACAAATTGGACGGCAATCTTTAACAGGTATGAAGGAGGGTCAAGGATGGTGGGATAAGAGCTGCAGAATAGCCCAGCTAACTGCTGAGCGCAGGATAATAAGCAACAAGCCATCGGTTGTAGACTGCCACCAAAAAGGAACTATTTTTTGTTTTTTGGCAGATAGACAATACAGTGGACATTTGCAAATGTAGTAAGCGAAAATCAAAGGATGCTGATACCTGAGATTTACAAAACTGTTGCTTAATAGACACCAGAGGGAAATGATGACGTAGTTCCACGAAGTAGCACAAAGTGCAGCTGTCTTAGTAAAAAAGATGACATCACAGCGTGATACCAGAGAGCCTGTTACTATAGGCAGATCGTGTTACCATGGTTCTAAGGGGGACATTACTATTATACTTACATAGTATGTGTACAGATTCCAACTTATTTCAATTTATGTTTATAGTTTTCAGTTATATACTTAACTGCATTACGTGTGTTTTATAAAGTCAGATAGTGTTTCCATAGGTAAATAGTGTTACCACAGTTACCATAGTTCCATATAGTTTACATTGTGCGTTGTAAAAATGTATATAATTGTTTTGGCTTGCTTTCTTTTAATTTCGCGCAAAGTTACATGAGGGCTATCTGCGCTAGCCGTCCCTAATTTTGCAGTGTAAGACTAGAGGGAAGGCAGCTAGTCATCACCACCTATCGCTAATTCTTAGGTTACTCTTTTACCAATGAAGAGTGGGATTGGCCGTCACATTATTATGCCTCCACAGCTGAAAGGGCGAGCATGTTTGGTGCGACGGGGATTCGAACCCGCGACCTTCAGATTACGAGTCGAATACCTTAACCCACCTGGCCATGCTGGGCCTATCATTGTTATCATGGTACTTTAAATGTTGTTTTTGAGATTTTATTATATCAATGAAAATCTTTAATCACTTGATTAAGATATTGTCCGTTTAGAACAGGAAATGTATTTACATGGTGAATTAGTGTTTTATAACGAATTAATTATAATTAATGTAATAAACTAATTATAAATGAATCAGCATAAATTTAGGAAGATTTAATTGGTTATCGACATGATTGGTTTGTTTGATTTGTATTGAAATTCGCACAAAGCTACTCAAGTACTACCAGCGCTAGCTGTCCCTAATTTAGCAGTGTAAGACTAGAGGGAAGGCAGCTAGTCATCAGCACCCACCACTAACTCTTGGGCTACCCTTTTACCAATGAAGAGTGGGATTAGCCTTCACATTATTATGCCCTCACGGCTGAAAGGGCGAGCATGTTTGGTGTGACGGGGATTCGAACCCGCGACACTAGTATTATGAGTCGAGTGCCTTAACCACCTGGCCATGCCGGGCCAAATCGACATGATAAAACATTCATAGTATGAGTACTTACGGCTAGCAACGCGCCCTTTACGACATGCCCTCTGATGGCAACTTTGGCATCATGGCTGCCTTTCACATTGGGTTACTAATGCATCAATAAGGACACACACTCTAATGGCATAAACTGAAATATGGCATCGTCATCTATGATAACATCACCCCCTCTCTTTTCCTCAGCTTCCATCTTCGTGTGTCTTTGCATGGCGTCACTTCCACCTGTGAAGTTCCCGGCTTACTCCTGGAGATAGATGAAAAAATGAACTTAACGTTCTTATCAGGGAAAGTCGTAATTAATTCACTGTGGCAGTTACAAGCAGAAATAATTGGATGATCAGGCTTTATTGGTTTACGAATTTTATGGATAAATTAAAATTCTGGAGTTTTCGAATTACTAACAATTAGATTAGTAGCATCCACTAGAATATTACTTGTGTGAACCAAATCGTTAACGATAATTTTAATGTTCAGGTCAAATGATGAAGTCGGATCACTTATTGAGGGACAGTAAAATTTAACATCAGTATGTTGTTTTGTGGCTTCAACAAGATGTAGATATTTGAGCTGTACCACAATAGCACCTCCTTTATCAGGAGATTTAAGTATTTATTACCTTTTAGAAGGTGTTAGTAAGATTTTGTGTTAATCAAGGGTTATAATATTGAGTTTAAGTTTACATAATAATTTTTTTCTATATTTTTGTCAGTTTTATAAAAATGCTCAAGACTACTGAAGGTTCCAAGAGCATCAGCCCACACTGATTTTGTTGTGTTGTATTTATTGAAATCGAAATGGTGTTGTTAATTTGGAGATGATCTAGTATGTTAAAGATGTTGGTACTGATATGTAATAGGCATCATATTAGAAATTAAACGTTTACCAATACTGTGAGAAGTACTTACCTGGTATATATATATATATATATATATATATTATGAACTATAGAAACTATAGTCATTTCTATGCTGACTATATATATAGGGTTATTGATCCAGAACTATAGGTTGTTTGTCATTGATATCGAGATCAGATTTTTCACGCTAAGGATTTATATAATGTAAAGACTCAAAATGTGTTTGTAGAAGGCGCTGGTTCAAAATTGAGCCTGTAGTCTTACCTTACGGTAACATTTCTCCATCTCCTCTCAAATGGGGAATAGGTCAATAGAATTTCTAGTTCAAGCGAAATTGAGATCTTCCTTAAAGAAGGAATTTTACGTGTTAGTCAGTGATAAATCAGCAGGAATAGTAATGGCTAAATTAGAATTTTCTTCTAGACTATTTTAGGTGGAACAAGATCATGTATTTTAATACCTAGTACGTAGGCCAAGTGTTTCGAATAAACTATAAGCCTAGAGAAGTCGGATGCCTATAATTATGTTCTAGTTCATGTGGATCATGTGCTTGTAATAAATTTCAGTCTAGGCAGGTCAAGTGTTCCTAATATAGTTTCAGTCAACGCAAGTCAAGTGTTATAATTAAGTTTCAGCTTGCAGAGCTCAGGTGCTTTTTAATTCTTCAAAGCAGCATTTATAATTGTCAGGTTTTCATATGGGTAGGTTTCTTTACAGTAGGTGGTTGTGACTTGTTGAAGATAAATTTCAACAATAAATAGCATACAGTCTCCTTGTTGTAAAATAATATATTAAAAACGAGTTAAAAGTATGTATAAAACTTCATAACATTTCTATCCAGTGCTTTAAATAATTCTCTTTTTTCATTTTTATCAAAAAGTTCACACAAGTGGGTTTAATTACTTCAAAACAAATTATTCTCATCTACTATGTTGTTACAATACATGGTTGTGACATTTATTTTAAATTCGCTACTATATTTGTTGGTTACCACAGTTGTACCTTGAGTTTTAGATAATTATCTTCTTTTTGTCAAACTCCACACAGTAAGTTCCGTTACTTTAGAACACTTTTTATGCAAGACAAATTATTATTCTCTATTTTTGTTATTGCATTACGAATTGTGAAACTCACTTTAGAAGTCACCCAACACAATTAAACTGAAGCATAGTATAATTTAATTTTTACTTTCGATTTCACTAACTTAACTTTTCTTACACTAACTTGGTCCCTTGTATATAGATATTGCCCAACTAAGGCTAGTACTTTCTACAAACTACGAGACGTTATGATATAGCAATACTCTCTTAAAGCAATGACAGAAACTGAGAAAGTCCGAGTAACAGTTCTTCATTTGTGCTGACGACCACGGTGTCTTATTTCCATCTAGCTGTTTTAAGTATAATATGTTTCATCTTCTGTGACAAAGTCACCATATTATGGTTCTGCAACTATGACAGCCACACCTACAATATCCATCTGTGCCTCAGCAGCTGCATCCACTATGTCCTCTCTTGAGGTAGTTCTTAAACAGATTGGCATAGTAGATCTTGGTCTTCACATCGACTTTCACCTTATAGTCAATTCTGTTGACCACTTTCTGCACGTCAAAAGGTTCTTTCCACTGCAGGACGAGTTTGTTTTTATCTTCTGTCCAACCTTGAAACATTGAACTCTGGCCTTCTTGTAATAGAAGTGCTCCTTACTGCCTTGTGTTAAATACAAACACTTCTGAAAGAATAGTCATGTCTCCTTCAGTCGGCTTTTGAGGTCTAACCCATATTATTATGTTCCTCACTTCTGACTCTCCTCCTATCCACATCTTTTTCAATACCTGTATGGAACTTCGTACTGCTCTTTTGTATAGCAATTAAAAGGGGGGAAATCTTGCACTTATGGGAATTCTCAGTAAGCACATAATATTGCCTGTAGGCGCCTGTTTCAATCACGTGATCTCACGTGTGCAACATGCTCTTTAACGCTATTGACTTTTTTTCACAAATTCCCTTAAATCTGGGGATTTAAGGACGGTAAAAAGTTGTATAATCCTGATGAGTCTGCATACCTTTTGCATCGGTTTAGAGGTAAGCTGAGTCCATTTGTCACACAGGAGAGCTTTTTTTACCATCTTGAAGTGGAGTCTTGTCTACTTTCCCTCTAGGTATTGTCCTTTACAGATGCCACATTACCTGCCCAATCTGGTCACATCTCCGATGACCCTTGATCAATATAAGTTTTTGGTGATTCTGTCTGTCATTTTATTTGTTTCTAGGTTTCTTCCCACAATTGATTCATGAGCCAGCTAGTGTTCTGTCGATACTAGAACAGCACTCTCTTTTAGTTCTCTATTCTTTAAATTCCTTTTTCTCTGATTTTGTGCCACTTTCTTCTTGGCATCCCAGAGTTTCTGCAGTGAAAGATCTTTCTTCTGTGCTTCTTTCAGTTCATGCAGACCTTCATTCGGGATCTTCCTTTTAGACTTGAAATTGCTTGATTTCTTGTTTTCTCTTCATCTCTTGAACACTTGTACTTACTGTAGATGTTTCATCACTTTTCTTTCTGTATGCTTCCTCCAAACTTCTACTGACTAGTGTATTTATAGGTAGCAAGTCATAAATGTGTGCTTTCATACACATAGCTACAGGTATACCACGTAGTATGGTGTTACCTTTATTCTTGCTATGAGGAACTTTCTCACTGTCCCATCAATCAGCTCACAAAGACGTGTCTTGCCTATCATCTACTACTGCCCCAGTGTCTCATAGAACCTGCATTTTTATCCCTAGACATAGCCTTCATCTACTGGCATTTTGTGATTTTATTGGCATTTGTAAATGTTTGGCACATTCTCCAGTCAGAACTGGAACTGTTGGTTTGTTTGTTAACGTGAGCTGTACATCTGCCATGCACTGTTTAATCATAGAGATAGCACTGCCTTATTTTGACTAAATTGACATCTTAACTCTATTATGTTTCTTCTGGCAGCAGCATCCATAACGACAGTCACTCTTTTCTTGTTTTTTGCCAACATCATTTTTATTTGTAGCTCCAACTGCTGTTGCTTATTGGTAACAGACTTGCACTTATTCAAATATTCTCCATTTTGTAATAAGCACAGCATCTCTTCTCCCTTTTGTTTCTTACGTTCTTGTCACCTTTGGTGGCATCCTGCTTCTGGTTAGCCACTCCTGGTTTGGTCTTTAACTTATTATTTCTGGATCTACCAATTATACTACATTTATGGGTTTCCATATACTGTTCTGCTAGCTTGATCATTTTGTCCACATCATTTGGTGCTCTCTCTTGTAGGAACAATGACCTGTCAGTTGAGCACATCATCATAAACTGGTCACCTAACAGTAGATCTGTCAGTCTTTCAAACTATTTGCATACTTGATCATGTCAGTCCATTTTGTCAAGTATCTCTGTAGACATGCCACAAACTGAAATACAGTTTTTCTAGGGTCGAGCTTGACCCTAGTCAAGTATGTCGAGTATGTATTTCTCTGTGAGTAGCAGACTAATACAGACTGCCCAGCCATTTGTATCGCTGTCCTGACATTGACCTGTTCTTTCATATCTCTCTAGGAAAGCATTCTTGTCGCTTTCTGTTCATAAATTTGGGAAGTTTTGGTTGGCTGGCCCTGTTTCCTTTGTCATTCCTGGGGCATTCCTCTTTCTGTTGGGTGAACTTTTTGTGCTCTTATTCTCTCTATTTCCAGTCTCTCCTTTATCCCCTTTTGTTGTATTTCTTCTTTTAGTCTTTCTTCCTCTCTTCTCTATGTGTGAGATTCTTTTTTTTAATTCTTGTTGTTGTTTAACAAACTCTAGTAGATTTCTATTTTTTCGCTAAAGTCGCTCACCTCTGTCCATTTATCAAAACCAGTAGATATGATTATATAGCGTGAATGTAATTTCTACACTATTTTCGCCACCATTACAATGGTGTGTGTGTGTGTGTGTGTATATATAGGTCTACGTTTATTATTATTCACATCATCTTTTGTTACCGTTTACCACTATATAATCCTGGCAGGCTTGCTATTGTCAGTTTTTGAGGGTAACGATTCTTTACATTAGGTGGCTGTGATTTGTTGATGGCAAATTTTAACAATAAATGGACAGCGCACAATCCACTTCTTTTAAAATATTATATTAAACACAAGTTAAAAAGTATGCACAAAACTTTATTAGAACATTTATTCCTGGAGTCTTACATAATTCTCACTTTCTCGTCAAAGTTTACAAAGGCAGATTCAGTTACTGCAGACTGCTATTTGATGTAAGAGTAAAAGTATGCGATTAACACACACATTATATAATTGAAATACAGTGAAGTTATTGAACAAAAAGGTAACAGTTTCAACCCTCGTATAACAACGTAATTTTAAAAAATGTTCTTTTCATTTTGCAACAAAGTGTATAGTTTCAAATGGATATCTTCCATAAATGCAAAAGGTAGCGTATAATGGAATTATTAAAAAAAATATAAAACTTACCGCACATTCAGGCTTACGTTGTGGCTTAATTAAATATGTCAGCTATAAATGTATTGGTAATGGTTTGAGAAAACAACTAAAAAAATAATTTGAATCAGATCACTTCTTAATTAAAGATAAACTTTCTAGTGTTAATAACAATACTATAATGTGTAAAGTGAATAAATTTCATATTAAACCTTAATTTATTAAAATAACCAAAAATTGAACTAATAGCGTTCAATGATAATTCGTAGATGAAAACATTGCAAAATTAAAATTTATAATTTAAAAGAAACTATTCGTACCTTTTAATGAATGAATAATTAAAAAAAAAACACTTCAACGTTATTTAGAGAGAAAATAAAATTGACAACATTACTGTTGAAATTTACTTTCTCACAAAGTTTGTTTTATGAAAGTTAAATATCCAATTTATTTAGTTCTTAGTGGTTAAGTGATAGGTTTGTTGGGGTATAGTGCACGCTTTAAAACAATAAACTAAAATAAAGCAGAAGAGAAAAGGTTTGCAACTGGGTCTGTTATGATAAACAATGGTAATCGCCTGTCACAGTTTGCAGTCATTCTAGTAAAATTCTTATTTATTTTATTTAAGATGTTTTGAACAGTTTTTATTTCGCTGTATATGATGATTTCGCTACAGTTAGTGTTAGTTAGATAAAATAAGGTATAAAGTTATATGGAAAAATTTTGATATTAATTTGGGATGTTCTTGAAGTTATACAAATGAAACACAAAACTATAAGATGAAAAAATATTTTATCATTAGCATGAGAATCGCTCCTCCCATCAGTGACTCGGCTGTAGGTTTGAAGGCTTATAACGCGATATTTTATGAATAATGCTTTGTTTTATCTGAACGCGATATGCTTATAACTTTATGATCTTGATAACCTATTGTATAATTAACAATATTTACGCTTTTTTATGTAGAAAAAAGAAAATGAAATTACAATTCACTCGACTCGTAAACCTGAGGGTCACGGGTTCGATTCCCCCTCACACCAAACATGTTCGCTCTTTCAGTCGTGGAGGCGTTATAATGTGACGGTCAAGCCCACTATTCGTTGGTAAAAGCGTAGCCCAAGAGTTAGCGGTGGGTGGCGATGACTAGCTGCTTTTCCTCTATCTGGTCTTACACTGTTAAATTAGGGTCGCTTAGCGCACATAGCCCTCGAGTAGCTTTGCGCAAAATTCAGAACAAACCAAACCAAATTACAGTTTTTTAATGTTACAGATCTATGCTGTTTTAGTCGTTTTTTTGCCCTGTTTTTACAGTAATATTTTCAGAAAAAAACATTAAAATCGGTTTTATTCTATCTAGGAATATATGTTTGCTCTAAGTGTGGGAACGAGCTTTTTTCCAGTAGAAAGAAGTTTGCTCACAGTTCTGCATGGCCAGCATTCTCTGAAACTATCCACAAAGACAGTGTTTCTAAGAAAACTGACTGGGCTCCCGATAAACTCATCAGAAGAGCTTTAAAAGTATTTATAACTCCATATTGTTCTTAAGTCCCGTTATTCTGATTTGAAATAATTAATGAATCATGAGTAACACGTTACTACTAGGTTTGAATTAACAAGACAGTAAAACAAGTTGAGTTGCAAAATGTACAGATTTGTTTACTGATACACATTTTACGATTAAAACTATTATTAAGTTCCATTACTATGTTGTTTTTTCCGATTGGTAAATAATGATATTTTTATATTGATTTAATCAAGTAACAAGTTCCGTGATATTATAATGTTTGAGACATTTAACTAAAATGAAGTTTCTCTGGAAAAAGATGTTATATAATAAGAAAGTAAATGAAAACTTGAATTATATCTTCTTTCAACAACATGCCAAAAACAAATGTCGTCGTACGTAAGCACAAAGAAGATAGACAAGTAAAACTTTGCTACCGACTCAATATAACGGGTAAAGGTAAAATGTATCTAAGTAAGAGAGGTATCTGAAGAAAAGGACTCTCATACCAGAAGGGAAACAACGTCTATCATATTTAATATATATTAGCAAGTCTCACGTATAAAATAGAAGAATAAGCCAAAGAGATAAAACTAAATGCAGATGTGTGTGTCAAACCCACCTCAAAATTATCAATAAACATCTGTAGCCAATTGTGGAAAAACAACTGCCCTTAATGAAACAAAATGATAAACATAAAACTATATTAAAATGCTCCACGGTGGCTTAACAAACGAAACCAAATTCCTTCAGATAAACATGCAATTTGACAGTATACTGATCAAAGTGGATGGGTGAGTGAGTTTTTTATTGGACTGTTTGGAATTGCCATTCCCCGTGACACTGCGACATGTCTGCAGACGTAAACTCCCAAAAATCTGGTTTCAATACCCTTTGTGTAGCTTTGTGCTTAAGAACAATAGTTTTTGCCACTGTTTGGAATTTGTAGATAAAACTCCGTGTTCAAATTTTCTAATAGTAACGATATGATTGACTTAGTCGTTTGAAGTGTCACTACGCTTTTCGAAGACGTACAGTCAGGTGAAAAAGTTAGAACACCCTATGAAAGTCTGTGTATTTTTGTAACATTTTTGGATATATAGATATTTAATCTCAATTTTAACAATACTGATAGATTATAGGAATATAACTAAACAATTAAAACTGAAGAAAAGACTTTTCGAGATCTTTTGTACATGTAATTCTACAAAAATGCATATTCTAACTGAGGAAAAAGTTAGGACACCCCCACATTTATTCCCACTTAAAATAGCTCAACTCACACATAGGTGTATCACACCAGGTGCACATGATTAGAAGATCGTTACTCAGCATTTTGAATGAGGCTTGCCCTGTTTAAACCTCAGGCATTTAGTTTGGTGTGCTCCTGACTGTTGAAGTGAGAATGAGCACCATGGTGAGAGCAAAGAGCTGTCTGAGTCCTTTAGAATGAAAATTGTAGCAGCTTATGAGTCTGGTAAGGGATTTAAAAAAGATCCCAAAAGATTTTGAAATCAGCCATTCTACTGTCCAGAAAATAGTCAACAAGTGGTGGGTTTTCAAAACAACTGCCAACATGCTCAGGTCTGGTCATCCAAGCAAGTTCATCCTAAGAGCAGACCGCAAGATGCTAAAAGAGGTCTCCAAACACACTAACATGTCATCACGGGACCTACAGCAGGCTCTGGCTACTGTTGATGTGAAAGTGCATGCCTCTACAATCAGAAAGAGACTGCACAAGTTTTACTTCCATGGGAGGTGTGCAAGGAGGAAACCTTTGCTTTCCAAGAGAAACATCAAGGCCAGACTGAAGTTTGTCAGAGAGAATGTAGACAAAGACCAGGACTTCTGGAATAATGTTCTTTGGACAAATTAGTCCAAATTTGAATTATTTGGACACCAGAACAGAGGACATGTTTGGCATAAACCAAATACAGCAATCCAGGAAAAGAACCTCATACCAACTGTGAAGCATGGAGGTGGAAGTGTCATGGTTTGGGGCTGCTTTGCTGCAGCAGGATCTGGACAGCTCACAATCATAGAATCCACCATGAATTCTACTGTGTATTAGAGGGTGCTTGAGGAACATGTGAGATCATCTATAAGAAAACCAAAGCTGAAGCGGAACTGGACCCTGCAACACGACAATGACCCAAAACATATCAGTAAATCCACCAAGGACTGGCTGAAAACTACGAAATGGATAGTCCTGGAATGGCCGAGTCAAAGCCCAGATCTTAATCCCATTGAGATGCTGTGGGGTGACTTGAAACGGGCTGTACATGCAAGAAACCCCTCAAACATCTCACAGCTGAAAGAATTCTGCATTGAGGAGTGGGGCAAACTTTCTTCAGACCGATGTTAGAGACTGGTAGATGGCTACAAGAAGTTATTTCAGCCAAAGGGGGTAACACTAGCTATTAGGGGGTAGGGTGCCCTAACTTTTTCCTGAGTTAGAATATGCATTTTTGTAGAATTACATTTACAGAAGATCTTGCACAGTCTTTTCTTCAGTTTTATTTGTTTAGTTATATTCCTATAATCTCTCAGTATTGTTAAAATTGAGATTAAATATTTGTGTATCCAAAAATGTTACAAAAATACACAGGCTTTCATAGAGTGTCCTAACTTTTTCACATGACTGTATATGGGCATTATAAGAGCTGGAATATCAGTTTCAGGAGCTTTACTTAATGCTTCCAGATACTCAGTTGTAGTAAAGTATTTTACTTTTATTGTTTCTTTAGGAATGACTACCTTCCCAATAATATCTGCATGTTGTTAACGGTAGTTTAGACGTGGGAATTGTGGACTTTAAAACTTCTTGCTTTTAACTTGACTATTATTTTGTTTTATTGTTTATATGAGACTTATAAATAGAGGTTAAATATAATTGACTCTATATCGCTATGATTTGGTGCGTAAAACTTCTGCATATACCTGTTTTACTAATATACATATCAGCTTGCAAAAACCATATTTTGTTTTATTTGTTTGTCTTTCATGTGTAACACATTTTGTTCTGGTCTTTTTACCTGAAAGTTTTTTAAATATCATCAAAGATTAAAAAAGTGCTGGTTCCTTTGGATGTTAAAATAAACACATGTTGTGTCATCTTCACATATACATATATTTACTTTTGTAATTCTGTTGCCTTAGCATTTAACCTCATTGATATCAGAAGTTCATGTGTATTCATGCCAATTGAATTTTTAAAACCTCAGTATTATGTAATATCTATCACCGTTACATTTTGTCTCCTTGTCTTGATTTCAGGTTTCGTGTGGTAAGTGTGGAAATGGACTTGGACATGAATTCCTTAAAGATGGACCAGGTGGAGTTTCTAGGTTTTGAATTTACTCAGAGTCTCTCCAGTTTGTGCCAAAAAGTAGGTATAAGTGAATTATCATCACAGCTACGTTCTAATTGGCTAGTAATAAACTACATTAGTTTATTCTTATTCTTACAAAGTAACTTTTAAAGTATCTTCTTCCATAACCTCAAAGGTGCATCGATTGAGAGCACAACTGCTTTAAAGTGTATACGTGCTTTATTGTGCACCTTATTAACATCATACAAAACTGATAAGAAAAATTAAAAAAAAAAAAAAATTAGCGCCAGGTCAACAAAAGAATTAGTTCAAAAGCTCAATATAAATATATATACACACTGCTGGCCAAAATCTTAAGGCCAATGAACATAAAGAAAAAATATGCATTTTATGTTTTTAGACTCAATCACTTATTTGAGTAGAGCTTCGAAATATGCAAAAAAAAAAGAAAACGGAAATAAAAATAAAAAAAACCTTTTAGCATTTAATAGGGAAAATGTGAACATTGTGAAATTAGCCTAAATACCAGCTGGTCAAAAGTTTAAGACCATACTGAAACGATGCGTTAATCGGCAAGCATGTAACGAAATTTAGTCATTTGTGATTCATCGCATTGAAAGTTTGCTTCAATTTTTATTTATGTGGTTCAGTATTATTTTTAAATCGTAAAATTTTACATCTAACATTTAATAAAATGATTGCATAAAATTTAAAAACGATTATTTTTCCCCACTACACTCCAAGGTTTCATTTCTACTATTAAACAAATTACTCAAACTTCTTATGAGAGCGCATTGCAAAACTTACCTGTGATTTCATTTTTGTGAGAAAATACAATCAATACCGTGTTCCTCCTTTGTGTTTTGAGAGAAAAACCAACGCTTACCAATAAATATATAAAATGGACAATAAATATTTCAGTCAGTTATACTATCTTAGGAATAGTGGTGTATTGAATAATAACTATATTATTAGTTGTGTTTTTCACACCTGCACCATTGTGGAGAATTATTCGTTACAAAAATATTTCAGTTACGCATAGTTTTTGGAAGAATTTTGATATATTGCTCTTACCTTTCGTTCCTGAATTTTTAATAAGTGATATTTCAAGAAATCGGTTTATACTGGAAAAAGATGGGGGAAAACTGAATTCAAATATTTTAGCGTACTTTCTATCAATACATTGTAGAATTAAACATAACAAACATGTATTTAATAACTTAATTACTTTTTAGGCACTGATGGAACTGAGGGACTTGCAGAGAAGTCCGATAAGGAAGATAAAACAGAAAATCCGTTATAATCTTCAAGATATGTTTAATTTTTCGTTTATATTATCCCTTATATTCTTCAAGCCTTGTACTTTTCTAAATATTTTACACTTTAACTTCAAGATCTAACACTTTAAAGAAAGAAGTAAATTTGAATAACTTACATGGCTTGTAACTTAATCGTAAAAACGCATGATACCAATATATAGGCTTTAATAACTATACATTTATTCAACATACAAAAACAGTAGAAAAACATACGCAATTATTGATTTTTATTAACAATTTTTGGCGTTGGTTGATGTATTTAATAATATAATACTCATTGTCTTGTTTTACTGACTTTTACTGTTTTACTTTAATGAGGATAAAGATTCTTGCAAACATAACCTTATTCATAATTAAATTATCACCAGCAAAGTAGTTTACTCAAATAACTTCGAAAAATACTCAACATGTATCATCAAGCCATGTTTTACATCATGCTCCGGATATACTAGTTAATAGCACCAAATCAGGTTACAGATCGTTTTTTTAGATATACCAGTTCAATGTACTAGACCAGGTTACAAACCGTGCTCCAGATAAAGCAGTTAATTGCATAAATTCAGGTTTTAAACCACGCCTCAAAGTTACAGTTTTTTTTAAATACAGTTGTACTTAACAAGTGAGCCTCATCTTAAGGTTAGCAGGCTTTGAACAACCTAAAACTGAACCATTACAATAATTACTGCAAGTTTTATTATTTCTAAGTATCTTCATTTGATTAAAATAAACTAACGCAAAACTTCAGAAAGGTGGTATACTAATTAATACACCAAATTATATAAAATAGTTATGTAACATAGATAAAGAATATCCCACCACAGTGTCATAAACGTAACAGATGAAAGTTTAAATAAAGAAAATGTGCAACAAACCCACCACAAACAAATTACGTTTAGTATTTTTAAATTTGTCAATGAATATTAATATGGAAAATACTTGAAGTTCTGGTAAACGCATGTCGACAAATATCTACTTGCAATGTGTTTACCATGGAATTTATCCATATGTCGGTATAAATGATAATTTCACTAGATATAAAAATATGAGCATGAATAATTGTGAACATGTAAACCCCGCAAAGCGCTACTAGAGACATAACATTTCTTATACATTTGAAATATACCACGGACACATCATAAAAAATGTAATGGTTACAATTACTATTTTACTGTTTCTATTAATTAATAGAATATTAATTTGAAAACATTTAATGAGTTTTTTTTGTATTCTAAGCATGAAGTACTTGTCTTACTTACAAAAGCTTGCATGATGTCATTCAGAGAAAAGTACAGAGTTCTGAGTGATTAAAGTAAGAGCTATTTATATATCTTATTCGTAAGATGGAGTACATTGCTTGAACAATTTTAAGTCGTAAAAAGACACCACGTTTTATTTTTATTTACCTTGTTTTTGTATATGTTTAAATTGTTAAGTAAATTTGTTTTAATTTTGAAAATTAGCGTATCGGTTTCATTGTTTTATTGCGCAAAAGAATAATATATTGTAGTGTTATACCATTCTACACTGACTGGTGACTTTGACAGATTCCCACACATATTTGTATAGTACTTTACTTGTATGCCTTTGCAAACCACACTTATCAGTTGATTCGTTAAGTGACTGCTGGAGTCCAATGATTGTATGAATATTATATAGTCCTATATCTTATACTTAATCAGCGAGATAAGGGATCTCTGACTCTCAACACCATTAAAGGTATTTGCCCCGTTTTATCTCTTTTTTTTTTTTTTTTCCAAAACTTCGACTGTCATAATCTGTCAACAGTTACCACCTGCCACAAGGAAAAGTATTGCCACTATCCGGCTGGTGTCTCATTGAGAAAAAAGCCGCCTGGCTGTGTTTTAAGACGTTTCTGTATTATATTACAAAATAGAAAACAAACAGTTAAAAAACTACATATCTTAGATAGAAAGAAGCACACACGACTTCATTGGTGCTAAAAGTTATTGAATGACTGGTTGTGGTTCATAAGTTGTATTTAACTCTTTGTTTGTTGAAGTTAAGGTTGCTTACGTTTTATAGTAGTGCAAGGTGTTGCAGGTATCATGTTGCTATGGAAACTTAATGGTATCGGGTGTTTGGTATTTTGATTCTTAACGAATAACATTTAGAGTTTTCTTTAATGTTTTTCCTAAATATGTCCACTCATAAAGGAATTACAACACTTTCTTTGGTTGGTTTAAATTAGTTCAAGTGTCTCAGCGAGCAGGTATACAATTTTGACCTATAATAAAAAAAAAAAAAAAAAAAAAAGCGTCGAAAAATTTTTGTTGCAGTAGTATTTGTTTGTTTTGAACGCGCAAAGCTACACAAGGCCTATCTGTGCTAGCCAACCCTAATTTAGCAGTGTAAGACTAGAGGGAAGACAACTAACTAGTCGTCACCATCCACTCTTAGGCTACTTTTTTACTAACGAATAGTAGAATTGACCGTCACATTACAACGCCCTTTCAGCCGTGGGGACTTTGTAATGTGACGGTCAATTCTACTATTCCGAGGGTCGTGGATTACGAGTCGAGTGCCATAACCACCTGGCCATGCCGAGCCGTTGCAGTAGGGATTGTGTGAAGTGTAAAGAAGAGAAACAAAGAGTCAACAAGCTGACCGAAGAATGTGTTTATATATACTTATTTACAACAGTTACTAAGAGATGATCTTCGTGCATAGATCACGTAATTTGGTTACATGTTTGTAACAAATATTGTTGCGTAAGTGTAAATTACTTTCAATGTAATGCGAAAACATAATAAATTTCTACGGCCACACACCTATCTACAAATGTAATAGATCAAAAAGCTGTTGTTAATGTAATGTAAACATGTCATTGACGCCATGACGTGTAATGTACTTACTGTTTTTTGAGATGAAAGCTTGTTTAATTCACAATTAGATTGAATCATAGCAGGGTCAGTAATAACGTATGTATTGTCCTCGGCATAGAGTAAAACTGTGCGCAACTTACACTGGAGCCCCTGCGTAGGTGTCATCCTAGGCAGTCTGTATTGCTTATCCTTAGCCCTGATCTGGAACCTACTAAAATGTCTAGTCTGTTCAAAAACCATGAAAAGATGGGAACTGAAACTTTATTACATTAATATGTAATAATTTTAAGGTATTGTGTAAATGCAAATTCTAGTAGAATGTTTTTATACAAGTCTTTAAACAATTTAATACCCAGAAAAGATGTCAAAATCACGAATAAATTATGTCATTAAAAGTAGTTTCATTCAATAATATCCAATCAGAAGCTGAGTGAGACATCATTTTCTGTTCTATTACAAAATCATCAACCCTTTAAATTATATAAAAGTTATTAAACCTTGTAAGCGATAAGAAACTAGAAGAATACAATTATAAATATGGGGTAATCATACGTACATATTTTCTAAGTTCACATAAAAATGACCTAGTATAAAGGAAAAAAAATGTTCTTTTTTTCTCTTAATTATTAGGATTTGTAATCAAAACATCCAACTGCCACAAGAGGCTAAGCGAGGACAAGGTACTGTTACATGAATATCACTTCTGACGAAGAAGTTATATTGATTCAATGAAAATTAACGCATCAAATGGCTTCTGAGTCTTTATGAAAAGGATGAGAGCATTCCTGTTATACGAATATGTAAAATAGCTGTTTGTTTGAGTACAATAAGTGCGAAGATACAAAAATATCAATGTTTGTACGCAAGATAATGGTAGGAGTAAGAATCACTTCGACTTTCAAAGGTGCATAGTAGTTGGTGTCTATTTAGCAAAGATCTTGTTACCCAGATGTGTTTTAGGCGCTAAGGTGAATTTTTAACCTGCACAAAAGTATTAATGAACGTTATCCGATAAAGTAGTTACAAGTATAGATAAAAAATCAACTTTAGGTTCATTTCCAATTTAAGAACTCAAAGTCTTATTATCTTATTAAATATTATTAACTAAAATAACTAACTAAATACGATATTAAATGCTGTTCTTGCGTGAAAAGAACGTTATCATTACTTTGGCAAAACTTCATAGTTATGTCGATGAGATTAATGGAGTGCAATACTTTGGTTGTATGTGGTAATTACTCTCTCGAGTTGTTCGATTCACAATTATAAATGGAATAATTTAAATTTTATCTTATAACTGAAAAAAAAAGAACAATTACGAGATAAAGGTTAACATTGTATAGGTTTGTGCTTAACAACAAAGAAACAAGTGTTCAATAAAATTTGAAGTTTAATATTTAAGAGGCTAATAAAGCAAAGGCTGTATAGTTTTAAAAATTTGGTTTTCCACTCTCCAGTCACTTTTAAGCCATTTCACATATGTATGTAAATGAAAACAATCTCTATCGTGCTAAAGGTACAGGTTGTTCCACGTATACAAGCTGTGTGATGTGGTACAGGGATGTATCAAGTATTAGTTAACTCTTCAGTTAATAAGTATTTGTTTTCGAAATTTAGTTGATGAATTGATAGAAATATTTAACATAACTTTAATAGACGTGTCACAGTAAACCAGGAGATCAAGCACGTTTCCTTACTATTTACAGCTTACAGGAGCATTATTAATTATCCAATATATGAAGACTATAAAGTACAAATGAAGCAGATGATGCAAGTAGTGTTTAAAATACTGTATGAACAGGAAAACAAAGAAGGTAAGTAGAAATTTGTGAAACTAGGAAATAAAGTATTGTTATATGCTTCTAGTGTTAAAAAAGAAGAGCAGAAATAAATTAGGTTAGTTATAGAGAGGTCGGTTTATTTACAACAGAAAAACAAGTCGTGAATTTTTAGATACAAGATGTGTATGCCAAGAAGACTACGATATATTTCAGTAAGTTTTAAAATGTTAAGAAGACTAAACATACAATTATGAAAGCTACGAAAAGAAATCTTAAACAAATAAACATTCAGGTAGAAATTAAGAATAGAGGGTGGTATATTAGCCTAACAAATAAATCTCATTTAGAGATCGCGAAGTTATAGATATATCATCTGAAATACAACATTAGATGCAAGAGAAGCTAGTGATCAGATTGTAGACATTCATACCAAGCATCATCAAATGATGTAGCTAAGCATACGTGTAAGAAGATCAGCAAGTACCATTGAAGGTAAAAACTTTCATGATCCTGCCAGTACAAATGATATAAACCCAAGTTTATCATATAGGAGTACACGTTTTGTTTTTTTTGCCCAAAACTACACGAGGGTTATATGCAATAGCCATCCCTAATTTAGCAGTGTAAGACTAGAGGGAAGGTAGCTAGTCATCACCACCCACCGCCAACTCTTGGGTTACTCTTTTACTAATGAATAGTGGGATTGACCATCACTATATAACGACCCATGGCTGAAAGAGCGAGCATGTTTGACGTGACGGGGATTTGAACCCGCGACCTTGAATTACGAGTCGAACAACGCCTTAACCCATCTGGCCATGCCGGGCCAGGAGCACATGATTATGTGCTTTAGCGCAAATGGACATGGTATCCATCAACCAGAAGACACAGACAAATTAAACTTAATCATGAAGTATAAAACATATTAAAGTTTAAAATTAAATAAGTATCAAAGAGGGGTAATAAAATAACAGTTCATGAAATGTCTAAAACGTTTAACAAAATGTTAAGTTACTCAATAACAGGGTAATAAAAAAGGACTTGCAGCACTTTACACCATTTTCATATGTTTCAATGAATAAGAAATACAATTTTATAAAGAAACTACACGATGGCTTACATACATGCAATAGGAAGAAAAGTAATGCACATTTAGTAAATGCACAAGAAAAGGTATGTATTGACACTTGATCAAGAATGAAAAGAAAAAATGCATTTCTTAGTATCCTGGTTGAATGTAGGCCTTATATTTGATGGTTAAACATTTTAAAACGAAACTACTACCATGACTTTTGGCTTTTTTTTTTTCACCTGAGAATGGTGTGAGAGGTGTCGAAACATGTACTGTTTTTCCAAGGCTGTTGATTTTTTTTTTCCAGTAAAATTCTAATTGTGTAGTTTACAATGTTAATTGCTTGAGTATTTTAACATTTTAAATACATACAGATGTTCCCAGAGTTCTAACCTACTACAATACTCCAGGGATCAGGCATGGGTCTTTGATTTTTCTTATTTACGCTAATGATATTGAAAAGTGTATAATTAATAAAGTTCGTTAATGAAGTTAAACTCTTGGGTATTTCTAGTAATTGAAATTTTCCACATTAAGAGTGTAATTACAATGGACAAGAAAGATATAGTCGAGTCGAAGGATAACAAACAGCATGAATAATACAGTCATGTACAATATAGCTTGTTTAGTGACAGCACATACGAGGGCTGTTAAAAAAAATACGCGGACTGACGTCATAAAACAAAATGTACTTTATTTAGAAGTTACAGGTCTGGGACCTCTTCAAAGTACTTTCCTCCCCAACGCACACACTTATCCCAACGGTGTTTCCACGTGTTGAAACAGTCATGGTGCGCTTCTTTTGTAATGTCCTCCAATTCCTTCGTCGCATTTGCCTTAATCTCGGGAATCGTCTCAAATCTTCTTCCTTTCAATGGTCTTTTGAGTTTGGGGAACAAGAAAAAATCGCAAGGAGCAAGATCAGGTGAGTAGGGGGGTGGGGAAAGAACACTGATCGAGTGTTTGGCCAAAAACTCACGAGTTCTGAGGGCTGAATGGGCACAAATTTCGCAGCAACGCGGTGCATCTTCAATTTTTCGGTCAAAATCTCGTAACAAGATCCAACTGATATCCCACACTCTTCAGCAAGCTCCCTGACAATCAGACGTCGATTTGCCCGCACCAGGGTGTTGATTTTGTCGACGTGTGGGTCGTCAGTTGACGTGGAAGGACGTCCAGGACGCTCATCATCTTCAATGGACTGTCGACCATCCTTAAAAGGTTCATGCCACTTGAAACATGCCGTACGCTTCATAGCAACATCACCGTAAGCCGTGTTAAGCATAGCAAAAGTTTCAGTCGCAGATTTTCCAAGTTTAACACAAAATTTCACAGAAAGTCGTTGCTCCTTCAGGTCATTCATTCTGAAATCCGCCAAACGAAAAAATCGCACTTCACTTAAAACCGCGTAGCTAATACACAAATGAAGATATCTGCAATCGGGAAATGGCGTCGTAATCAGCTGATCTATGCAAACCTAGCGACACCAAGCGGATTTCCCTGGAACCGCGCAATTCAAACAGTCCGCGTATTTTTTGAACAGACCTCGTATGTGGTGATTATGTTGATCAGATCAGTACAGTTTTGACATTTACAAGCAAAATATTATCCTTTAACTTGAGTGCAAAAGACTTTCTTCACAATTGCAGATTTATACAGGAAAAAAGAAAGCATAAAAATAATAACTTAATAACTCATAGATCGTATGACGATGGATATATTAATGACATAAGAATCAACAAATCTTTACAATAAGTTGAGGCTTTGGTAAGTTCGATATCAAGCTTCAAATCGGTGATTAACCAAGTGGAGAAAAATTAAGATATTTGAAGGCTGAGAGTGTTACCTGGTTTCATAGAAAACAAGTGCTGTAATAATACGACTTCTGTAGAAAGCTCACGAGACTTTTGAAAAAAATCTGTGTTAGCAAAATGAAAGGTCACTGAAAAATTTCTTAGGCAGAAACAGTGAACAGACATTTCGAATCAACATTTTCCTTTATCAAAACACAGTTTTATATGTAAATAGTATGAGTTTTAAATTCTCGATTGCTGGCCTTCATAATTTGTGTTTTATTAAATGTGGTAGAATGTGCAATTGAGTGATCTCACCAGTGATCTATGACTCTACAGACAGGATTATGCACAAAGCTCAAGTAGAGGGATATTATAAAGTGTGTGTTTTTCTTACAACAAATCCACACTGGGCTATCTACTGTGTGCATCGAACCCCTTCTATTAGCATTGTAAATCTGCAAACTTACCACTGTCCCAGCAGGATACGATTATAAAGAAAATGGTATGACATAAGAGAATGACATTGTATAGAGATGCCAAAAGTATTTTGTGGGCACAAACACCGTAGTTGTCACATTTTATCACTACGAACACCATCGTGGTTTCCTTTAATTGGCATGTCAATCTGCAGTGGAGCTAGTTCAACGAACATATCTGTGTATTTCACTACAAAAATTATTGACATTAAAATACTTAAGTTACATATAACACAAGATCTATTTATTAGTATCCAACAGAACAGACTAAAAATATCTTGCCTGTGACTTCATGTATATTATAAATGTCATTCAACACAAACAATTCAAAACGATTGTTTATTCATATACACTTTGAGATCACCATTGAGGGGAGATTGTTATATACTTGTAACTAAGAAAATACAATTAAACATGTAAAAAAAATATTTTTCCCCCATGAAAAAAACCAAGACATTCTTTAAAAACTATAAGACGTATTGAAACTATTTATCTTGGTACTTTTTATAGTGTGTTGAACAGTTTTTGTCCTCTTTCCTGTGTGACAGATTAAGAAACTTTATTTGAAGTTTTACAAAGCAATGTACAAATAATAACTAACAACATAGACTGATGCAGCTACTTTAACCTTTCTTATATGGGTTAATTAATAATCCCACAGATTTCTTGTCACTAACAGTAAAATAATGGGTTGTGTTTCTCTGTCAAAATAAATGGGTTTCATAATAAAGTAATGAAATTTTCATGATTTATATAACAAAAAAGATACATTCTCTAGATAAAGTTAATTCTTGCATTTCAACACTGAAATAACCACAAATGAGATTATCCTAGTCCCTAGCTTATATATATTCAGTAAATAATTTAATACAGTTGCATAAACTGTTATGATACTTCAGTGTATGATCCTGGTCAGCAAGAACACCACCCTTGCTGTGTGCACTTTTTTTTTTTTTTAAGAGTTTCACAAGTGAACAGAAAAAGTCTACAACAGGTGCAAAATGGTCTAAAAAGATGAAAGGCACTCTCAGAATTTAAAAGTTCTCAGATAAATAGATGAAAACAATCACCTACCTCCCAATTTTTCCAAAAAATAAAAACGTTTCAGAGTTCTTTGATTTCTAGCAATATTTGAGTTATTTTGTACCAGTGGTGTTATTAATCAATTTCAATGGATAATTAGTGAGAATAAATGTTCCTAGTTTTTTTATAGCACATATTCAATCTCAACCTCCAAATCTTTTAACAGAACACTCTCTTCAGCATACATTTCCAGAAGAACATCTTGCTCTGTCTCTTCTAAATCCTGTTAGATACCTCTGGCTTCACTTCTATGATAAGCTCATTAATTTTATTAGCACTTAAGCTGAAAAATGGTTTGATTTTATTGAGTGAAATGTTCAATTATTCAGTTCAATCATACTTCAATTACCCAATGAATATTTTAATTTTTGACCCAGCAAAAAAGCAAACTTTTAAATAGAGAAAGAAGAACCTCCCAACAGCACAGAATTTTTCAGCAGACCATGCACATCAAATTATTCCAGGTGGTACTCATGCAAGACTTTTGTTGCATGAGTCTGCAAATTTCAATTTACCACATAGCATTTATCACACAGGGATAATGGAGCCACTCTGTTCATCCTTTTACTCATTTCTCTGCTTCTTCATGATTTGCATGTTGAAGCAAATCACCTTCCTTTTGTAGTAAATTGTGATATGATTATTGATTAAGGTAATTTGTAAGCATACATCAGGCAACCATGAAAACCACTATATTAACCAAAAAACAAAGTTAAAAAACGCTTTTCTTCTAACTTGTTACTATTATCCCTTTGTTTTGATCTTTAAGCAACCCTTGCAACATTTCTAAATCAGATGGATGCACTAATTTTAGAAATCCATTAAACTCAATATGACACACTTGTAGAACTTTCAAATATTTTTTTATCCTTTATTATAATTCTTTGGAAAATCATTGAGCAAGATCTGCTCAATGTTTAAGACCTCAAAATGTTTCTTCAATTTGTCATGACTGGTCAATGCACTACCATAAAAACCTATTTCATCATTAGTGGAAGGTTCATCAAATGAGTTGCATCTAATCCATTAATAAGCTTCTCTTTTTTACTGGTTTTTGAATATCTTGCACTACTACACATGGCAATGTTTTGCTGTACATATAGTTGAAGAATCACAGTGTAAACACATTTCACAGCTTTTGGACCTTTCTTTCTTTTTTGTATTTGTGTTTTCCAGATGGTTGTGACTTTCTCATCATTTCAGTCATGATTGTGCCATGCAAATTGGAAAGCTGATTTCAAAACTGCTGAATTTTATGCATATGGCAGTGTTATTTGGGTTTTATAGTATTTTTCCAAGCAAAAAAATTGTTCTGATAATTTAATTTTTCTGGCAAAAAATTGGGCTTGTAAAAAAAAATCATAAGTTTGGTACAATAATATTTATTAAAAATGTATCCAAAATGACATAAAGAAATGCTTTATTGGGCTTTTTTCAGTAAATTGCAGTACTTCTAGCACCTATTGATGAAAGAGTGAGGAAGCACTACACTACAAAAAAATCTTGAGATGCACAAATATCATTAACATTTTTGCTTTTACTGTAATGATTAGTTTCCTCATGACTGCCTTATTGTTTGTACAAATTTTTCTACTGCTAACTTTGAATTGTAAATACAATCATTAACACTGACACCTTCGTAAGACGATCCAAGCAAGCTAAGGTTCAATGCATTTTGCTGTATTTCATTGTGCAACCCTTGAAGGATTTGGTGGTGGCCAACTTTGTACTGAGGTATACAGCCCTAAAAAGAAAAACATGACATTAATTAGTAATATTCTACATACACAATGTTCAAAGACATTTGTATACACCGATGAAGCACAGTTAAAGTAAAATATAAAAACACAAACATGTTCATATTACAATGATTACTAACAATTCTGAATAAATTGTTTTAATAACAGTTAGATTAAATAAACATTTCAATTTTTATTACAGTAAATATAATGTCTTTATTAGTTACGTCTGATCAAAGGATTGGTAGTTTTATATAACTGATAGTAATTTGTAACAAATGTTTATCTACTACTCATATAGTTTTACTGACACATACAATGTGAAGTTTAAAAAATATTATAGTTATCCTTCTGACAAAGCACATAGAGGTACTAAAATAAATGTTAAAAATAATTGTCTTATTGTAAGGTGCTGCCCTCTATACACATACATTTTCTTTTTTGCATGCCATGAGCCTTTTACTACTACATACCCCATGATTATTGTGGTTCAACTTCATTTTGCATGCACATTATCATGGAATAACTCTCCATCAACAAGAGTAAAACATACCCTCATGATACATACAAGGTCTGTTCAAAAAATATGCGGACTGTTTGAATTGCGCGGGTCCAGTTGGTTCCAGGGGAATCCGCTTGGTGTTGCTAGGTTCGCACAGATCAGCTGATTACGACGCCATTTCCCGATTGCAGATATCTTTATTTGTGTATTAGCTACGCGGTTTTAAGTGAAGTGCGATTTTTTCGTTTGGCAGATTTCAGAATGAATGACCTGAAGGAGCAACGACTTGCTGTGAAATTTTGTGTTAAACTTGGAAAATCTGCGACTGAAACTTTTGCTATGCTTAACACGGCTTAGGGTGATGTTGCTATGAAGCGTACGGCATGTTTCAAGTGGCATGAACGTTTTAAGGATGGTCGACAGTCCATTAAAGATAATGAGCGTCCTGGACGTCCTTCCACATCAACTGACGACCCACACGTCGACAAAATCAACATCCTGGTGCGGGAAAATCGACGTCTGACTGTCATGGAGCTTGCTGAAGAGTGTGGGATATCAGTTGGATCTTGTTACGCGATTTTGACCGAAAAATTGAAGATGCACCGCGTTGCTGCGAAATTTGTGCCTCAGAACTCGTGAGTTTTTGGCCAAATACTCGATCACTGTTCTTCCCCACCCCCCTACTCACCTGACCTTGCTCCTTGCGATTTTTTCTTGTTCCCCAAACTCAAAAGACCCTTGAAAGGAAGAAGATTTGAGATGATTCCTGAGATTAAGGCAAATGCGACGAAGGAGCTGGAGGACATTACAAAAAAACGTACCAGGACTGTTTCAACAAGTGGAAACACCGTTGGGATAAGTGTGTGCGTTGAGGAGGAGAGTACTTTGAAGGGGTCCCAGAAGGCCAAACACTCGATCACTGTTCTTCCCCACCCCCCTACTCACCTGACCTTGCTCCTTGCGATTTTTTCTTGTTCCCCAAACTCAAAAGACCCTTGAAAGGAAGAAGATTTGAGAAGATTCCTGAGATTAAGGCAAATGCGATGAAGGAGCTGGAGGACATTACAAAAGAAGCGTACCAGGACTGTTTCAACAAGTGGAAACACCACTGGGATAAGTGTGTGCATTGGGGAGGAGAGTACTTTGAAGGGGTCCCAGACCTGTAACTTCTAAATAAAGTACATTTTGTTTTATGACGTCAGTCCGCGTATTTTTTTAACAGCCCTCGTATGACTCCCTCTATTCAATTCTACTTAACTATCATTTCTAGTTAAGATAAAAAGAGGAGCACTGGTTTTCAATAGGAAGGACTGGTGGGAATTGTAGGAGGAAACAACTACTTATTAGAAATAGGAAAATTATAACTTTTGATACAGTGTATTGCCTCCAATTACATACATATATAGCTAAAATTCACATTGATGAGGTGCAAGAGCCAATGTGAGGGATAAAAATTGTCAGAAGAACATCTTATATTGATGATCCTCTCAACAGAGGATCATATATGAGACTGCACCACCATTTGGTACTACCTAGTGTACTTTTTGTCAATGTGAAAAAGAGGCGTCACACAACTAAATGGGAAAGAAGACAGATTAGAAACCAAGCCACATTATAGAGGGGATCTGATAGAACTGTATAAGACTGTAAATAGAATTGATAATGTTAATGCATCAAAATTTTTCATACTTTATAACAAGAATTATAAAATTAAAAAAACAAATTTAGATTTAGGCATAGGTACAAGCAGTTTTCAGCTAAGACAATTTTATTTCTCAAATAGGATGGTTGGCTTGTGGAATGGTTTGCTGTTAGATGTTGTGGAGGGAGTAAATTTTTGTGAGTTTAAAAGAAAGCTTGAAAGAGATATGAACAATAAGGGCTGGCTTTACTTTTTTAAAATTTATTTATTTAATAGTTTTAGTTTGGCTTAGAGGACAGGACAGCCAAGATGGACCAACAGGTCCCTTGTTGTCCCTGTATATTACGTTATATCATAATCCCAATCCCAGTGAAGGGAGGCTATAGAAGAATCCTCTATAGAATCTTCTTTCCTTTTTAAAGAAAGTGACTTTCAGTTGAGCAACGATTTTACTGATCTTAGAGATGATTTGGAAGGCCTGGATTATCAATGACTTATTTAAACTGTAGCTTATTTTATGATTTATATAGAATGAGCCTCCAGTCACTCACTTTAAAAAAATCTAACTGTGGTACAGTTAGAATGTGTTGGGAAGCATTGCTCTAAATACTGTTTAATTCAATGTCAAGATATAGTTTCAACTATATGTTAAAAAAACAAAAGTACAAACAATTTATGAAGTTCAATATGCTATATTACAATAATTTCAAATAAGCATATCAGGATGTCACAAGCCAACTACAGCCAATATAAATTTGTGATTTAACAGAATCATAACTATATTTTGATAGTATTTCCAAATGTTGTAGATAGTGTTACCACTAAAATTTATGAAATGTAATCTAACAGCCCTTATTGAAATTAAATACTCATACACTCAGATCAGAAATGTGTGTTCAAATCAGGAATATAGGTTTTATAAGATGGAGATATCTCTTGCACTGAATCATATTAGAAAACAATGGGATGTAAATCAACTGGAGTACAACAATTATCAAGAAAAACAACTGCATGAAATTGAAAAGGATCTTCATCTGGAAATACAGTGAATAACAAAGTAAAGATTCATCAAAGTAAGGCTTCCACTTATAGCTTATAGCTCCTGTTCAACCAACACATACTTAAAGTCACTGAATAATTAAGGGGTATATAAGTTATTCCACGTGGCTTTGGATATACGTGCAATTAGATACAAGCAAACTGTTGTTCTCATACAAAGATGGACAATTTAAAACATGCAAAAAAAATAGTATAGAACAGTCTTTTGCAAAATAAACTATGCAACAGATGATTACTCCACACATATTGCAGTTGGATATAATGAATTTTGATATATATTGAAGTAATTTGGTTGTTCCCCTGAAAACTCAAATGAAAATTTCCAAAATTCAATTATAATATAGCTTTCTATAACACAGTACCTTTTCTACCATTTCTTCTGCCTTTCTTATAGAATTATTATTGTGTTTCATATGTAAATGACAGACTTCACTCTAAAGTGCTTTCCTCTTACCGTCAAGAGAAAAGATGAGTACTGGAAGTTATCGAGAGGGTAGGTAGAGTGGTGAGAAATTCAGCAGATTTAAGAATTCCTGCCTCAACCCTGTCAATGATTCTGAAAAATAAGAACATATTGTGGGCAAAGTTCTTCAGCAGTGAACCTTCATTGAGTCTTAAGTGCTTCAGACATGTTTCAGAACATACTGTGGACAAGCCCCTCCTGGTTTGGCTTTGTAGATTTTGTGCAATGAATCTTCCAATCATCAGATAGATTCTTAAAGTAAAAACCTCAAAGGTTGCATAATCTCTAAGGGTTCTAAACTAGGAGTGCTCTTCTTCATAGGTAAATTGATAAAAGGCTTGTCATGGCATCAGCCTCGAGGAGGTAGTCAGATAAAGAGTAGCCGTGAATGTGCAGGTAATTGACAGGTGGAGGAGCACAGCCCTGCTGAAACTTATTGAAAACATTCAATGCCAACAAAACTGGACTGTACTGGAGAATTCTCCCAAACAAGATATTATATTTAAAGGGTAAAAAGTACTATAGATGTAAGTTCATCAAGGAGAGGGTCACTCACATGGTTATGGTGTACCCAAATGGAACTGAGAAGTATCTGCTAACCATCGTCAATAACTTCCAAAAACCACACTGTTTCAAAAAGACAAAGAGGCTTCCAACTGCAAATGACACAAGTTGGAAGGCTTGGATGATGATTTTGGCTTTCTTCACCTGGAATAGAAAGTTCAATGTTCTGATGATGTGCCAAAAGATGAAGTTGTTGCTGTTTGTCATCAATTGAGGAGCTCATTCACAAATGACAGATCTTAGAGCTGTCACTCTCTAATATCTGCCACCCAACACTATGTTCCACCTTCATCAAAGTGATGACAGAATAATAAAACATCTGAAACACTGTTACAAGAAATGCCTTATGTCAAAAATGCTCAGCTGGTACAATGCATGAAGAGTTCTAAATTACTCTTCCTGATGTAATGACAATGGTTAAGTCTGCATGGTTATGTGTTAGAGAAAAAAGAAAAAGGAGATAATAAAGTATCATTTTTGGCACTGTGGACTCATCTAGTTAAGTGATGCAACAGAAGAAGTAAACAATGGTACATGTGGTAAGGTCTCCCATTTGCAGCAGATGAATATTATTGATCCTGATCTCAATCCTAAAGCATCTGTCAAGGTGGACCATGATCTTGCAACTCATGAGATGCCAGCAGAGCCAGAAAGTAAAGTCTGCACCAGAGGGTTAAAAAACGATGATGTTTACTGCAGACAGGAGTTATCAATTGGAACTACAACTGAAGCAGAATGTTTTACAGGAAGGCTTGGACAATCGCTTCCTTATTAAGAAAACAAATGTTAACAATAGAATGCTCAAAAATAAGGAAGCAAACACTACTTTGATGCTTTTATTACAAAGATGTAAACTTTTGTTTGTGTTATTATTATACAATAAGGTATTAGTATTT
>NC_134833.1:44133818-44232632 GCF_004210375.1 Tachypleus tridentatus | reverse complement strand
AAATCTAGAGAGGAAAGAAACAGGATCTCCTTATTGAAACAAAAACAGTAGTTAAGAAATTGAATTTGTTGAACATTTTATCTCAAAATTTGTTTTCTTATACTGCATTTGTTCAGTGTTAGCATTTGGTATTACTTTAATCTAATAGTAGCATAGTGTGTGTGTGTGTGAAGTAAAAAGCCAATAAAGCCCTCAAAGAAAGGTTCCAATAAAGTTACTCTTTCTATAAGTAATAACACTTATTTGTTTTAAACAAGTTCTAACCAGTTTAAAAGTTTCAGTACTGAACTTTTCAGGTGGAAATGTATGTTAATAGGAATTAAGGTGTGGTGAATGATAGATTTAAATGGAGGAAGATCACAAGATGCTCTAATCCCATATGAAGGAACTGGGGGAAGGAGAAGTATATATCAAAACTTGTATAGCATTAATACTTGAAGCACATATTGTTTACTAAAAAACTATATATTTGCACATAAATATGATATTAGGACTCCAAACACTGAATATTTCAGTTCAAAATCTGTTATCAGTATCAAGTGAAATCATATTATGCTTAAGGTCTGTTGAATTATGGAACATCACTGAAATGTATTATTTTGGTTATCTTCTTGCCATAAAGACTGCTGAGAAACAATGTTGCAACCATTGTTCAGCTGAATGTCATGCCTAAAATAGTATGCGTTCCTGTATTCATATGTGAATCCAAATTAAAAATGTGGCGAGTATGTTACAAATTCCAGTATCTAGTCTTTATTTTTGTTTGTCCATAATTCAAGTACCTTCTTGATACTAATTTAATTTATAGGTACTGTTGAACAATATTGATTTAGAAGAAGTGTTTTGGAAAGGCTGTTTATCAGAATGATTTCTGGTTTAAAAGCATTGGCAATGATATGAGAATTAAGCACTTGTATTCTCTGATATGTGCATGTAGGAAGATTAGAGGTGATTTGATTCAAGCTATCAAAAGATCGAAGGATATGAATAAATTTCTTTTTATAGTGTGACTGGTTTCAAGAAAAGTAAGGTTTGAAACAGTTATTTGAATATTTAAAAGAAGTAAACACAATTAGGATTTTTTCAGCAATACTTAAAGTCAAGGATGGAACAAGGTTAAAGAGAATGCGTGATTCCCTACAAATAATCACGTTACTTTACAAACTAATAATGGTTTTCTGACTGACTTGATGGATTGCTTCATTTGTGCTGTTTTATTAATTATAGGTGCTTTCATTAAAATTTTGTTCAGTAGTAGGGTGTACTTTATTCTGAAAGATTCTTTATCTAAAATAGAATATAACTTGCAAAGTGTTGGAAAATTAAAATATTTTCTTTCCAATTATATTTGTTGAAGCAATAGGAAGATTAAAAGTGAAACACGTTTAATTTCTAAGAGATAAGGTTAGTTACAAAAAATGATTTGGATATGTGGCACCTGTGTTTCAACTTTTAAAATCTTATTTTAGGTAATTTTCTTAGAATTAATTTCTTCTCACCTCATGTTGTTGTCGAGAGGGCTTGCTTCTCTTTTTGTTGTATTAAAATGTTTTAATATAGTGTTGCTTGTTGTTATAATTGCATATTTGACCAAACAGTAATTACAGATTTAATTTGGATGCAATAGTCAACATTTTTATGGCATTTTTACTGTAGATCTTGGAAAGGAAAATTTCCTAGCTGAGTATCTTATCACTGGGACTATTGGGGCTACGCTTCCATGCAGCTACGATAAAGCAGGGTGTAGAATATGTGAGTAAAATTTCCACATTGCAAATTACACACCAGAAGTGAACAAAAAATTGTTGCTTGGAAATTCACATTTAGAATAAAGAACAAAATGTAGGCCTAGTTTGAGAAGGTAGATTTGAAACAAACGTATTTTATATAATTAAAACTCTAAACAAACGTATATATCTAGAAATGGAAATTAATACATCTAGTGAAAACTTTGTTAATGCCATTTAATCAGATGAGAATCCATGTTTTTAAAAAACAAATATTGATTAATTTTTTAAATGTAAGATTTTTAAGTTCTTACATATCATTGACCTTGGCAGCTATTGTTGCAATGTTTTATGTTTGTTTTAGAAAAACCAAAACACATTTAAATTTAATGACTTTGTATGTATAAAAATTTACTTTACATGGTACTGTTTTTTACCATTCAGCAAGAACACATTTATTGATTATTTTCCAAAATCTGAAGTGTTAGATATCTTAGAAATATTTTGCCTGCCATAAAATTAAATTTAACCAGACCAAGTACCAGATACGTAGTCACACAAGAAATTTGCAAATCTGGCCTCATAGAAAAACATTACAGGGTACCAAAAAGCATGAGGGTTTATAGCAACATATGATATTGCCTGTAATAAAGAGTGGCTTCTGTCTAGCTACCATTGTGGTCTGTGATACAAAGATAACATCTAATGGTATTGAAACACACTTGCACCTGTCCTGCAACAGTAGTGACCATTTATGTGGGCTATTCTTCTCACATCTCCTCAAAGCATGTAGAATTCACTCTGTTGGTTTTTTTGGGCACCCAGGTTTTAAGTAAATTTGTTTCATAACATAACCAGATTGCCATCTCATTTACTGTGGAATGTAGTTTGCAATTTTCACATGATGTCATGGGGATCATTTTATGTTTGTTTACTTACTTTTAGACTGTATGTAATGAAGTGTTTTGGAATATACTGAACTTTTAAATTACAGGGTTATGGAAACACAGTAAAACTATTTTTCGTTTGTTATTTTTGATATAAAGCTAATGGCACCAAAGTGTAACCAAAACTGTAATGAATAATTTTATAAAAAATCAAGTTTCTTGGAACCATTTTTGGGTAAGACACCAAATATTTGATTGTGGGTCATGTATCTGGCACTTTATGTAAAGATAACACAACATTATTGTACTTGTTGTATAGGCAGCACCAGATAATGACCAGAAGGTATCATGTTTTAAGTGACACTTTATGTAAAGTTAACACAACATTATTGTACTTGTTGTATAGGCAGCACCAGATAATGACCAGAAGGTATCATGTTTTAAGTGACACTTTATGTAAAGATAACACATTATTATATTTGTTATGTACAGCACTGGCCTCTGTTATAGATAGTGATCAGAAGATATGTCTCAACAAAATCCTTCAGTATTGGAGCAGTGTTTTGTAAATGTTTAAAATAATTGTTTTTCTTTGTTTTATTTTCCAGTGGTAATGAAGGTAAAACTTCATAAGAAAAATTATTCCACCCTGCTGAACCAAAAAAAATTTGTAACTTACTGGATAGAAAAGTTGGACAGAGAAACCAGTGGAAGGAAAATATCACTTTTGATGGACTGTACTGGTTGTGATCTCTCAAATATGGTGTGGTTTTCATAGTCTATTAAGTACAAAAACATGTTGTGTAATTGAAATCTTATAATCCCAAAGAAAAAAGCACATAGATAAATATTTGTAAATATTTGTTATAAATTCTAGGTCAATGTTGCAAACAGAAATTAATGGCTGATGTTTACATTTTATCCATAGGGGTTTCTGTTGCAGTAACAAAAAATAAAGTATATGCAAATAAGATTATTACAAAAACGTTATTTCAAAACGTACTTACGTCCTCTGACACTACAGTTGTTACTCAACTCCCAGTTTCCCATCTTTTGTCCATCTGAGCATTGGTCTGATCTTTTCTTGCTTGCATCAGTCTGTTATACCCCACTTAACTGCTCTTGGAGTTATCTGTCTTGTGACAATTTCCACCAACATCATATGTTTTCTGTCCTGCTGCTGTAAATAAGCACTTTATTCAGACAAAGTTGTCACTTTTTCGTGACAAAGCATTCACTAGTGTATTTCTTTGTGCTATGATCACTGAAAATATTTTGACAGTTATTCATGTTACCTAGTTGATTTTCCTTTTCACAAAATCCTCATTTGATAAGCTAATATATAATATGGATTCCTGGATTATCATTTCTGATATGAAGGCAAATCAGGTCTCTCCTCTCCTTCATTGAATGTGTTTTGTTTTGGGTCTTTCCCCAGTTGCTTTTCAACCTACTTCGTAATTGATTGCCAAAAAGTATGGGAGTGAATGCTGCCTCAGAGCCACCAGAAAGAACACCAATGAACTAAATATATAGCAATTAAAAGAGTCTGAGGCACCATCTCATTACAAATAAGGTCACTGACAGTCTCAACTGAGAATGAGCCTCTACCCTTGATTGTTAAGTGACACCAGATGTTAGGGTTGTAGGGTCATAGTAATCAATACTATGCGACAACTTCCTCCTTCTTTTCCACAATGCCAGTTTCATATGTTTGGACACTCAGATTAGTTTTTAACAAAAAATATTTTCACACTGTGTTTTATTTTATAAAAATGTCTAATGGTTAATGGTGTCTATAATATTAAGTCAGAAGTCAAGGAACTTTTGTGAAAATAGTCTGGCAAAATTATATTTCACTGTGAATATAATATAAAAAGTGAAATTGGGCTGTATGGGAAGTGTTTCTCATGTGATTGTGTTTATAGAACATGTTTTATATTGGATAAATTAATATTCTTATAGAAATAAGTGCCACACTCGTTCACACTTTTATTATTGCACTTGCCATTATATTTTACTTTTGGTGAGTATTCGTTTTACATATTTTATGATAATAATCAATAAAAAATAAATCATCCTTCTCATCTTCTTTGTACAAATGATGTTAAAAATTTTATTATTGTTATTATTATCCCTAAAATAAAAAAATAATTGATTCATATAAAGATTGATTATAAAGAAATTAAAAAATGGGCCAACATGAGTAAAATTGTAATTCAGAGTAACATTTATTATACTAAAGATATCTCAGATGAAATTAAACTCATTTTATGCACTATAGATAAAGAATAAAATTAATCTGAATAAAAGTTCAGAATTGAATGTTTTGCTTTTCAGAAATAAAACTGGAATGAGGATTTTCAAATATAATAGTAATTACAGGAAATTTTCTTATAATTTGAGTGGCCAAATATGCTAAGTTCACTTAACATCACCTTTTGTTTTTTTATGTGAAAAAGCGTTTTTGTAAAAATGTCCTCTCCAGCCAGAATTTAAATATCCGTCCTTTCATTTTCAGTTGACTCCTGAAGCATAAAATTAATGAGAAACAATTTCATGTAAAGTACTACTTGAATTCTAATATTAATTCATGATGTTAGAACAACATATACAAAATTTCTAGACCCTATGACCTGAATGCTTCTATTTTTTTAATAATGTAATGATTCTGCACATGACAGTGTGTCACTATGTAAAGACATGTAATTCCATTTCAGGCACAGTTTAATCCACAGATTCAAATCAGATATGTTTTCACACCTCTTTTCTAGAATATAAAATTTAGTTTGCTTTAAACATATGAATACTAAAAACAAATATATACTCCTTGCTTTGCAAAGGAATATTTAAGATCCACCAACTCCAAAGAGATAAAGAAGCAAAATAAATTTGTAAAACTTATGAGTACACTTATTTACTCAATGCACTTCGAGAAAATGAAATGTCATTAGAACTGAGAACATTTTCACAGTTACTGGACCAATGAAGAAATTGAAGTAAACATTGTACTAGCAGTATTAGTTTTATTGGTTCTCCCAAAATTGTCAGCTTGCTCTATTTTTCTATCTTTGAATATTATTGCTATATGACACATTATTTTTGTTTAGTTTTTGTAGTCGGTATTGTAGCAGCTGAAGAAGGTTTTATTTGGTATTTCTAAGATTGCTTTGTTTTTCTTTTTTGAATATTATTGGGTCATGACCTTCTCATTTGGTTTGCATGGTTAGTTGAATAGACCCCTGCTAGTACAGCAGTATGTTTCCGGATTTACAATGCTAAAATCAGGGGCTTGATTCCCCTCGGTGGGCTCAGCAGATAGCCCAATATGGCTTTGCTATAAGAAAACACATACACACACACTGGTTAGTTGAAATGTGTATTTAAATGTCCATAATTTGCATTTTTTTGGTATTTTTTTTCCATCTTATTTTAATATTGTGATTTATCATAACCAGTTATTTCTACTTTTGAATGGTGATTTGTATTTGGTAATTGATTTTTTTTATTCTTTTTGTAAAATAGGATAAGGAACTGATCATGTACATAGTAACCCTATTTAAATACTATTTTCCTTTTGCTTTGGGTAAGTATATGACTCACCTTTCATGAATTTATTTATTAGAAATTAATTTAAACTACTATTTCAGACTCTTATCCTCTTGCAAAATGTATGAATGTGATTTATGTGATTCCTGAAGTAAAAAATTGGGTGCTGAGCTATTATTTTTTTTACTGCTACTCAGAGTTGTGTAAGATTTCTGGAACTGAAAACAATTTTTAAGTGCAATTTTAATATACATAATAAAACTATTGTACATATAGAATCACCAGTTGTTTAAGTTAAGAAATGTTTGTTTAGTATAAGTGGATTTTTCTCATTTTAAACAGTTACCACTGGATTTCTTTGTGCTATAGTAATTTGTAAAGTTAATATAAGTCATTGAATATTTGTATTTCTTTTACCAAAATAGATGTTGTCAGATTAGGCTTAGTGCTTTTTAAAATACCAGAAAATTAACTTTCCATAGCATGCATTGAGTTATTGTCAAGGCATTGCTTAATGCCAGATATTTTTGTTTTATGAAGTAATAAAGTGAGTGTCTGATAAGTGTCACCAGTGACAGAGGGAGTGTTCTGAATGTTTATAATTTCAGAATACATTTTCTTTTGTTATTTTTAACAATTAAACAGTAATAATCCTTGTCACTTAAAATAAAAACGTTACATTAAATTAATAATATTGTTTTTGTTTTGTTTCCTGTTGAATTCGCTTTGGCAGATAAAAGCTTTAGTAAATTAAAAAATTAAGAAGTAATGTTGAACATAAACAGGCCAACAACAACTTAGTTCATTTGCAGTTCTTTCCATGGATTATGAAACAGCAAACTTATTATATTTCTTAAGTACATAACTAATATTCTCTTTTGTTTGGATGTTCAATGTGATATCTTTACTCCTGCATTACTTGGAATTAACATGGTGAACATTATGGTAAACTGTACTTTAGTATCAGACTGTTCGATATGAAATGTTGGATTTCCATGTGCAAATTTGAAACTCCATTTTTAGTGGCTGAAAAAGAAACATTATTGTAAATTTGTCAGAATAATATAGTATACTATCTGGTTCATTTCAAACACACAGCGTTGGTTTAGGAGATTTTGTTCTGGTAAGACAAGCCTTGAAAATGAGCATTGGAGCTGCCCTTATACATCCATTAATGTGGAGGAACTGAAGGCTTTAGTTGAATCAAACACCTACCAAACCATGAAAGAACTTGCAGACAACCTTAATGTTAAATATCCGACAGTTTCCCAAAATCACGAAGCAATTGATAAGGTGAAAAAGCTTGATATATGGATACTTCACGAATTGATTGAAAAGCCATCAAACGAGATGAGTTGAAATTTGCTCCTCACTTCTTGCGCCCAACAAAAATCACTTGTTTCTCCATAGAATTGTCACTTATGATTAAAAATGGATTCTTTATGACAATCAACAACAATTTGAATGGTGGCTTGGCTATGAAGAAGAATCAAAACCAGCACTTCACCCTTAAACGTTTATGGTCAATGTTTAGTGGTCATCATCAGGAGTGACCCATTATCCCAAAAAGAAACAATCACAGCAGAGAAATATTGTTGTGAACTAGAAATTATGCATCAGTAGTTGCCATAAAAATATCCAACAATAGTCAATTTTAGTGGACTCATGTTGCTTCATGACAATGCTCAACTTCATGTCTCATGCATTACTGTCGAAAAGCTAAATAACCTTCAGAATGAAATTTAAATCATTTACTATATTCAACAGGTCATTCCGTGAGAGATTATCACTTATTTGTTTAAACATTGGGACATTTTTTAAAGGATCAACTTTGCAAACCAAAAGTCTGTTGAAACTGCCTTCAAAGATTTTATTGCATTAAAGAACATCCAGTTATTTAAAGGTGTCATTTATAAACTTGCAACTCATTGGTAGAAAAAGAAAAAGCTTAATCAAATAAATTAAACAACAAAATTTCACATTTTCCTTTAAATATCTGGCATTTCACATGCAACAACTTGAGAATTAAGAGTAGAAAAAGTAAATGATTTGAAAGGATTTTTTTAAACATTATTGCTTTAACTAAAATTTATTGGGACCATAATTTTTGAGGCAAGTCACAATTCCTAAGAGTATAACATATGGCATTTTTGATGAACCATTTTTGAAACATTTGTTTGAGTATCTTTGTCAAAATTATAACAGCACTTTAGTTACGCTTTTCTAATTTATTTTAAGAAACCTTTATAAGGTATTAAATGCTTTATTGAGAAGTTTTATTACCTTTTATAAAGCAACATCTGATCAAATTGTTTTGCTTTATTTCTCAGGTTACATATATATCTATCAAATGCCTTGGTTGTTTAAAGGTATGTTTGTTTTTGTTTTTCATATTTGTCCCAGCAAACATGTAACTAAAAATGTAATTTACTTGAGAAACTTGTAGTTGCTGTAGATGGTTACGTTATGGCTAGGCCATTTTTACATATTTTTATTTTTGTATTATAGACGCCTTGTATTTGCTTGTGATTTGAAATTTCTTTTTAGGTTGGGGTTAAATATGTTGGTTAAAACTCTATGAACTTTTACCAATTTGTTTTGCATTACATGGCAGGTATTAGATACTGTTGAGTATCTATAAGTAGCTACTATGTAAAGTCTAGTGATTGTTACTTATTGTGGTGTGAATTTTAACAGCTGTGATGTGAATCTAGAGTAAGGTTAATGTTAATCTAAATGTGCAAAGAAGTTAATGTAATGGGTATAGGCCATAACATGTACTTGATTCTATTTATTGGAAATATATGGAAACTAAAAGAATGGTTACATTGTTAGGAAAGTGAATTCTAAGTGTAATTTCAGCAGACTTAGTTTAGGAATCTGACCTAGTGATCATCTCAGTCGTGCTAAGAGTGTACTTAGTGGATGTTTGAAGACACTTTTTATTATTTCAGCCTTTTGGAAGATTGTAAAGATCAGGCTACCAACGAAAACAACCAGAATATTTAAGTTTATCAACAAATCGTCTATCAAAAATTATATAGCTCCTGACCAGCTGCCTCTCTACCTGGGAGGTTCTGTATGTGTACTTTACTTTTTTATATTTTTGAATAAGTTTTTCAAGTGCAAAGTCTTTGGCAGTTATTTTCTACTTTTTTGTCTGTTTTCATTCCTCTGTGTGAATATGTAATTACCAAAGAAAAACAAACACTCAAAATATTTTCATGATGTAAGCTGTTAATAATAGCAGCACAAAATGTGTATTTAAATGACATGTTGAAATGTATTGTTTGTATTTATAATTAAGCTTGACAGACTAACAGAAGCATCGACTTATATAATTAAACCATATGTACTTCATTTAGGGAAGTTCATATTTTTTATTTGAACTTTGCTGAAGTGACACCAAAGTTGTGTATATATACCTGCAAATCAATTTGTAAATTATTGATTGAAGTTGTATAAATAAAACTGTGTCACTGCAGTAAGTATTTATGTAAGTGTTTGTGTATAAATGAATTGTAAAACTTTCTAATTAAATACAGATCTAAAGGTGTTATTTAATGAGATAATGCATATTAATTATATGGACTACAATTTCCAATTATTTAAAACTGTATCTGACATGTTTCAATGAATAATGATAGATTTACTTGGAAAAGATTACTGCAAAGATAACAGTAAATCAATTATGCCATCTTCTCAGTATGTAATAAAATGTTCATTGATTCAAACCAGCACTCTTATAAATTTAAAAAATAGTTTTTTTTTTTTTTTTTTTTACATAGTGTACCCTAGATTATGCTATAATGCAGTCAGATAGCAAACAAAGTGAAAAAAAGGCAAGTATTAATTTATTGGGTCTTTTAATGTTTTCTTTTTATTTCATATTATTCGCTCTCTTGGTTTAGCATAGGGAATATGTAATTCACTAATAAGTTTTAGTTCAATTGGTATGGTAAAATTTATTTATTGGATACAAAGTAAGAAAACAAATTCTGATACAGTACATATCTTCTCTCACAAGATAAACTTTTTTTATTCAATGCTCTGCCCTCTGTGTACGAACTTTATGCATACCACAAGCCTTCCACTTCTCTCCCTGTTTAAATTACAATATCTCACTATATTTCCCGTGTAAATTATCATGTGTCACCTCTTAACCAATTGTAGCATGATATGCTCACGTTACTTGACTCCCTCTACAATCCACTATCAAACCATCACTTCTCATTTGACACTGTTAGAATTCATTTGCACCCTACTGTGTGGTTAGTGCTTCCAATATGATAAATAAGTTTCTTAAACATAAAGTGATTACCTTCTGTCTTTATTTTCATTCATTTCACCAATGATAATATTTATCAGTTCATTCTTGTAACTATATTTTTCCAGTTTAATTTCTTGTGCAGTGAACTCAGAAGTTCATGTTACCACTTTGGGAGTCACACCAGCATTGCTTTTAACCTGATGGTGGATTTATCTGCTTTTATTCATCAAGAGATCGAATGCTACATGGGTCAACTTTTGTCCCCAGACATTGGCTAGGTTCCTCCTAAGTTGGCTGAATCTATGCAGAAAGACGAGGACTTTGATCCTCTTTTCCAACCTCCAGAGTGTGCCCTTTCTTCTCCTTCACAGCCTGGGAAATCATCTTGACCTAAATTGTTCTTTACCAATTTTGTTTCTCATATTTGTAGGAATTTGTCCCTTTCGCCTATCTCTTATTCACCATGTTTTTTGTTGTTCCTTGAAGAAGCTTTTTACTCATTTTTTGGTTTTTCATCTCTCCTCTGATATTTGAGTACGTGCTCATCAGTTTGTCTAACAATAAAATAAAGAAAGCAGCATTCTTTTCTCCCCTTCAAGGACTTCTGATTAGTTCACTCTCTCTTATCATTGTGGAAACTATCCGTTTTTAGATCAACAATTATTAGATTCCTTGTCACCTATTTGGAAGGAGGTGTTCTTGAGTCAAATGTTGGTCTTAACTATGCTCAATATTCTCACCAATGTTTTACCCTAACCACCTTCTTATGGTGTCCTCCTTCTATTCATTTTGTATCTAAGATTCTCCAGAGCAATCCTGAGGGATTTTCTGTAGACATCCATACCTTTCTGACTTCCACTTTAGCCCACATTGCATCTTTGGCTCTGATGTTACATACATGGTTACTTTATTGTTGGGATATTAATCTTATATGATGGGATGTGGTTTTGGCTCAGGACAGTTTACCCTCTATGTAACTTGGGGATTTATGTCTGGCACCTTTTTTGAGACGCATTTATTTTGTTCAGTTCCTGAATCTATTGAGCCTTAGATGAAATCTGTTAATTAACAAACCCACCCTTATGATTTTTGTAGCTTGGCTGTCTTGATAACCTTATATGCCTCCTATTCTTCTTTCCTGTCCTTACACGTTTTTTATAATCATGGGTACGTCTCATCGGTTTCCTCAATGACCTACTCCTCCCATCCCCACCAGTACCAGTGACTACCTTTTCTGTTTGGGTTCAGTGGTTGCTTGGCTTGTCGAGTACTTTTCTCACTGGCATTTTATTCATTTTCCCCATCTCCTGTTTGTTCTTGTTTTCGTTTTCTTCCATGACCAACTCGCATCTGTCAGAAGCAGTTTGAGCATTAATTTTGCAGTGGGCAATCAAAATAGTTCCCTATTAGCTTTGGGCCATTACTCTGTGGATGAAACCGTATTGCATACCAATGTTCTTGAACTTCTAGCCACACATTAGGCATTGCATCAGTTTCTCTTTCTTGTCTGCCATTGCCTGATGATTGTTCATTTGGACAATTCTTTGGTGGTGGCCCATATTAACCAAATATCTTTTTTTAGACATTGGATCTGTTATACTGGGCCAATGCACATCACATTCACCTCATAACATGTCATGTGCCTGGTGCTTTCAGTTTAGTTGTGTACTCTGACTGGATCTATTTGTCGAAGTGAACATTTGATACTCTCATTTGCAGGGCCTTTGTGATCGGCAGGGTTGTTTCTAAGTGGATGCATTCGTCATGGGCCTCAGTACCATGTTGCTCGTCATTTGGTCATCAGTATTCCATCCACAGGCTTTGGGAGTCGATGGCTTCAGCCAATATTGGCCACACAACCATTCAGTTGCCTAATTAAGTGAGTTCTCTTGTCTACTCCATTCATTGTCAGATCCTCCTGACTACTTCCTACTGGCCAGTTCAACCTTGTTTTCAAAGGTTATAATGACTACTCCTATCCCATTCTGACATTCTTCTACTTTCCCCCTCCCTTCTTCATCAGTCTTCATCCCATATTCTACAGCCTACATAAACTACTTTTTCACGCCAAGCTTTTGTTATATCTTTGATGAGATGATTTGGTTTTACGCATCAAGTTGCTTCCTTGTTAGCTTGTTCCGTAAAATTATCTTCCACAGAAGTATACCAATGCAAGTGCAAAATTTTCTACTATTGGTCTACTAAAAGTGGGTTTTCTGCTGACAAGCCAACTACAGATCATGCTGCAGAACTTCTCACCTGGGCCTTTCCAGATATCGGGTGGCCTTATCCAAAACCTTTCATTTCTAAGTACAGAAGTTTTCCTTCTCCTGTTCTTACCAATCTAATGCATTTGTTTCTTTACTTCTGCTTGAACCACTTTCCTTCTGTCCCTTAAACCATATTTCCTTTTCCTTTAAGCCTGTGGGCATCGACATTTGCATTTGTTTGCTTTTGATGTTTCATGTACTCTTCACTACCCTATGTATCTTTTCATTTAACCAAATTATTCCTTTCTTCTCAAGACTTTAGTACCTCGGGAGGGTTGTTCCTCCTTTTCAATTATTTCTCTTCCTTCTATATCCGATCTTTACACTCTACTGGATGTCGATAGACTGGATCTGTGTCAAGTCAAGGCTCTTCATTGTTTAATAGCTTGTATTGCTACCTTTCAGAATACATGTATTCTGACATTATATTCCATGGCAGTTTACCTCTCATCATGTTCTTTCACCTTTTGTCCTCACTAGTTTTATCTGCCTTTTGGTTCTATTGGTCTATTTTTCCCTACATTCTTAGTCCAGTACCTTTTTCCAGGCTTCCTTTCCTCACATTCAACAACTTACTTTTCTCGCTTCTTGTTTTCTTCATCCAATGGAGGAGATTCTACTGTCTGGCATGTAGAATACTTCCATCTTCATCGTATGACGATTTACACTTCATTTACCACCTATGGTCATTTTTTAGACTTCGATGTGACTGTAACTGATAAGTTTTTAATTATATTTACTTTCATTCAGGAATTTTTAATCATTTTTACTACTTTTTCTCATGAATCTCATCAAGGGTAAGTGGCATCTGACAAGGTATTCTTTAACTGTAAATTTCCATCTTATCTTCCATGGCTTCACAAAGTCAAAGTTCAGATGGCACAAGATCGCATGACAGTGAATAACATTTTGATATTTTGCTTCACAAATAGGCTATTTCTGGACTTTCCCATCCATGGACTGCATTGGTAAAGCAGAAAGGAATTGTTGCCAATCTATGTGTTATGGGTCATAGTGGTAGTATGTGGCATTGTTACACTTACATCCTTGACTATCCCTTCATCTCTTCTTATGGGGATGTTGTTGCCTTTGGATAATACTGGTCTGTGCCACATTTGGGGAGTTGATTCCATATGATAGACATCTGTTCAATACTAGCTGTTAATATCTAGATCGGTGGATTCTTGGATTTGAAGTGAAGACAGTATGATAGTGTCCCATGAGATGGTTTTGGATGTAATTTGCTTATGAAGTATGGTCTGCCTTGCCTTAGCTCCTCTGAACTCAAGGGAACATCCTTGTTTACCCACTTTACTCTTGTGGGACTGAGTTACCTTTGCTTACTTTGGTTAGGGCCACTTTCCTGTCATGTTCTCTCCCACTCTGATATACCCCTTTCAATTTTAGCACTTATGTTTTACACATTTCACATGTGTATGAAGAGAAATTATGCACATCTATATCTCATTATCAAGGGTATCCTTTTGACACTTTCAAAGACTCTCCTTCTCAGTGTAGGAATATATTTAATATTGTAAGAGGAGGTACATACCATATCAGAAGTTATAAATTTCCTGCACTGAAAAAAAATGTATTTCTGGTAGGTTATTTCCTCCATCACACCTCATCCCCACTACACTTGTGCTGATACCTTCTATCAAACTTTGAAGTGATGGTGTGGTAGAGGAAACCACATGTATCACATGAGCATATCATGCTGCGATTAGTTCAGAGATGATGCATGATTAACAATTTAAGAGACATGTTGGAACATGAGTGAGGAAACAGTTCATATATAGAGGGCATCACAGTAAGAGAGTGGCAAATCTCATATAAGTTTGTTTACTAATCATATTCCTACCTGTTTTGTTTTTTTCCTTTTTTTCAAACATTATCATGAGTTATGCTGAATTACACTAATTTAAACGAAATTTTAACCAAATTACTATGGATTAAATATATATACAGGCATTTCTAAACACTCAAACCATATGTGAAACTCTTAATGTTGGAAGAATAGGTAGATGTTTATTTTGTTTGAAAAGTATTTTAATGTAAAAATGGTTTTAAGATAACTTGAAAATAAATTTCTCTGAACATTTTGTTGCAGCAGAAGTGTTAAGTTAGACCTTTACTTTATTTTGATTGTTTTTTATTAAAGTACTGTATTTGTACATATTATCTTAACTTGTTTGGAAAAACTTGTTTACTATGATAGTTACAAAACTTGTTGTACTTGTCAAAAAGTGAGCTTGAATTCACTGTTTTCCAATAAAGGTGCTTGATGTTTTTTTTTAATTTTAGGTCCATTTCTTGGAAGAAGTTGAAATTCAAGGATCTGAAGGAAACTTAGGCTTTGAGCAGGTAAATTTTAACAATTTCCTGAAATACAAGTCTTAAATAAAATGGCTAGCAGATATGAAACAATATTTTAATCATCCATTTTAGATAGAAGAACTGCCACTTTTTAGAACAATTTATATAAGTTGTTTGAAAAATTATTGTAAATGTATGTATGAAACTACTGGGTTGGAGAATAACTGGTAAAACCTGGATAAATTTGTATTACACCACAGAATGTGTATTATGTTTTCAAAAATGGCAGTACATGAATAACCAATGAACAAGGGAATTAGTTTTGAATGATATTAAAAACAAAAAAGGTTTTCATTAAACAGTTCCTGTAGTTGACAACATAATGTTCAGTATGCACTAGAACATAATTTAGTGTAAAATGTTTCTTACTGAATATATTAAATTTCATAAATACAGCCTATAGGAAAAGAACTAAAAAAATATAAAATATTGTGTTTACTTGAATTTACACAAAGACGTTAGAACTGGATGCCTCAAGTAATTCTAGCGAATGGGCAAGCTGTTTGGAAGACTTAGTGGACGGGCCTTTACAAGAAAAAATAAAACCTATACACGAAGAGGTAAGTACCTTCATTAATATTGAGTAATGTACAGCAAATTTACAGGTCATTTTCATGCTTAAAAATTTAATACCATTTTATTCTCCACTTGTATGGCATTAATTATAAAATACACAGTTGATCAAAATAAATTCTTTTCTCTCCAGGGATAGGTGCATTCTCTTTAAAATTCTTAGGAACTAGAAGGGAGTAGGTCTTCTTTATTTACATGTAAACAAATGCAAAATTAAAGAAGCCTTACTTATATTTATATACTTATATACTTAATTTAGTGTAAAATGTTTCTTACTGAAGATATAAAATTTCTTGAATACAGCTATAAGGAAAAGAATTAAAAAAATAAAATATTGTGTTTACTTGAATTTAGATAAAGTCCACAGAGCTGGCTGCTCCTAGTAATACTAGTAACAGGGCAAGCTCTTCTTTTATGAGATGTATACCTGAAGACCATGGCATTCCTCCCCCACCACCTCCTTTTCCAGGGGATGCCATTATCCTTGGATCATTGTTGAAGGTCTGGTAAGTTTTAGTTCCTGTTTAAAGTTTTATTTGATAAAATATCAGCCATTTTGGAAAGTATTAGCTTTTATTTTGCTGGAAATTCTGTATGTAAATGTGTTATGTGTTTCAAAAGTAAATTATGTGTTAGTCCATATATAAAACACTATACATCAAAAAGTTTTATTATAAAGAGGAATGTGCAAATATCAAGTATGAAAATGTTTGAAAAACACATAAACAAGTTTAATATCCTTTGTGAAAGTAATGCTTTGTATTTTACTTTACGAGATATTTACAAGAACATTTTCAGAATTTCAACTACTAAGTCTTTTGGTCAAAAATAATGTAATATTTGTTAATTATGGTGCATTTTGATGTTATGTGTCAATTAACATAATATTGTCTCTAGCCCAGCAACAACACTAGTCTTTCATGAAAGTATTGACTATGAGTCTGCTCCTGTGTGCCTCACCCTAACCAACATCACAAGCAATTATATTGCATATAAGGTAAACCAAATTACCTTCTTATTTCATTGAGGATGCTACTTTTTTATTGTATGTCTTTTAAAATAAAGAGATGGAAGATGTAATAAAAAAATGTAGACAGCTATTTATACTTCAACAGATGCTCATTTTTAGTGTCAGAAACTGTGAAAATTGCTATGTAATTTCATTCTAGAATTATGTATGTGTGCATTTATATGTGTTTAACACTTGTTTTCCTGCAGTTGAAGACAAATAACGTAGGAATATTCCAAGTTAAAAGACCAAGTGGAATAATTAAGCCAGGAGAGTTTCAGAATGTTCGCCTTCAGCTGACTAGAGGTTGGTGTTTGTAACATGCTGTGTAACCTTGCACTTCATTGTTATGTAGGCTCTGCGCAATTTTATTTCTTCTAATAGAGACAGATTAAGAAATAAAGATATCCATAAAATGTGAGTTTTAGTTCACAGGTAAAGATTCTTGAATCAGAATCTAGACAATGTAACAAGCAAATATGAACCTTCCTGACACTCAAGCTTTATCCAAAGTTAAAGATCCTTGAATCATAATGTAGATAATTTAAGTAAACCCAAACCCAAACAATATAACAGGACAAAGTAGATTGTAGTTTAATATAAATATCATATAATAAACATCTCATTCTTTCACACATTTTAGGAAACTTAATGTTTTCAAGTTGAAGGATATTCAATGAAAAGATTTTATTTATGAAAAACAAATGAAAACTGATTTTGGGGTTATTTCACCATGTTCTAAACAAACTCATTAGTATTTGTGAATTTATTGGGTTTTTAATAAGCAAGTACAGCACTTAAAAACTTCTTGGAGGAAAATCATTATGATTTTGAATGAAAGAGCACCTATTTGACCTTGAAACATGAGCACAAGTTTCGTTTAATGGATACTTAGCCAATCAATGTTTCTCAATTTGGTTTTTATGTTGTGATATAATTGCCTACATTTCAACTTGAAAAAGTCATAAGATAGTGATTGAAACACATTTTTTTTGTTTTCTGTTCTTTTCAACTGTATAAAGCAGTATAACTATCAGTTCACCACAGACTGGCATAGACCTAAACAAAGTGATAAAAACTAAGCTAAATGATATGTTACTAGAAAGAAAAACGTGTATGAACAACTTCTGCCACAGTTACACTACAGATTCTTTTTTGATTTTCTTCCTCATTATATTTCAATTAAATTATAATATTACAGTATAGTAGTGTAAAAAAATAGTTGTTGGTAATGAAGGTAAGATAGGCTTATTTAAATCATTTTGCTTCCAACCAAATCAAATATCATTTCAAGCATACTGTGTTTGTACCCTCGAAATATCAAAATAGAAAAAAACTTTCATAGCAGATCATAGTTCATATGGCCATGTTATCGTATTTATTGACTTGCATTCAGAAGTTTATTGAACTACTATTTTACGAACTTATGTCCATGTGTTTGGAATTACACTGTAGATTATTATTCAAACTTTAATATTATATGTCAGTTAATTTCTTAATTTAAAATAAATATACATTTTAGCTAGTCACTTGCTACACAAATGCCAACCATTACGATTTTGTTGTATGCATTGCGACTTGTTGCAACACGCAAATTATTATATATCATGTAGGCCGATATAATAAAGTGATAAATTGTTCCCCCAGGTCTTGAAAGGGGTGAAAAGAAAATTTCTAGTGAGATGCAAATAAATTTTGATCATAAATAAAAGACATCGTTCAAATAGCTACTTGCGATAATCATGTTTGTGCTTGAAATAAAAAATAATTTTATCTCCAACCTCCACTAATAGTTTGAGTGCGGTGCTTCTCCATACCAGATTGGGGGGGGGGATCTATAGTTACGTCATCAGTGCTTGTCAGCCAATCAGCGCTCGCCTAGATGGGTCTTTCTCGTTTTATAAGTGGCATAGAAACACGAATGCGATCGTTCACAAGTGGGTTAAAAAGAGGTCTCGTTCACCAGATTGTCTTGTTTCTGATAAATCTAAAAGGACTAAAACTGTGAGAGGGCTCTGTCTACAATCATTACGCTCATGCGTTAATTATGCATTAACATAAAACCTTTTGGTTAGCAATTTCAAAAAAGTTTGATGGCTTAATTTTTTTTTTTCCTTTTTGCATGTCAGTGATCATAGACATAGTGAACTTAAAGACTGTGTTTTTGCAAATCAAAAGAAATCTAATACTAACAGTTTTATGAAACAGAACTTTATAGGAAAGGTTACAAGAATGTAGGAATATATAAAACCGGAATTTAAAATCCTCAACAAAGATATGCATTTGTAATTGTTTCTCAATCTTTTCGAATTTTGATAGCTTCGAATTCATAAAATAATACATGTATGAAACTGAGATATTTTGTATCAGAAACGATATAATCCTGAAGTTTGAAACTGTTACATTCAGTTTTATTGTTTGCATTTAAAGAAGCCATACAACAGATGCATAAAATTGACTCACCAGGAATGATTTATAAAGTGTAACATAGAACTTTACCGTCGTGAAGCTCATGTTAGATGATTTCTACTTGTACTTTACAGTAGTATTTTGACAATTTTCACTGTGGTATAGCAGCTCGTAGAATGGCTCCAAGTTTTTTTTCAAATAGAAACTTTGAGTTCACAGCTCCATCTCTTGAGCCATTTGAAATGTAATTAAAGTTGTGGCTATTGAGGTTTCTCTTTTGATTTTGTATATTATTTTAGCAAAAATTCAATAATTCTTCTGAAATGAAACTTCTATCAGTAAGTACAGTTAGGTCTAATGTACTTTAGTGGAAACATAATTAAAATAGCTGTGAGAGTAAAAAAAATATGTATTTTGTTTAAGCAGTCCTAAATGTTTATATTAAACAACCAGTGCAGCATTACTTACTGTTAGCTTCCATAGGAAATCGAGAAGAACACTTGATAGTTAAGTGAGTGACAGCTGGTATCACAGGTTAAAGATACTTCTTAAGACATGGGAAGTGGCAGATGAAGGGGTAAAAAGTGGAACATAGTAAATCGCCACCATACAGAAAATATTTTAAAGATATGCTGTATAAACATCCATAAAGACAGAGATAAATGAAAAGTGAAACATGGAGATTCAGTAAATTAATTTCAGCTACTTTGTGCTCATTTTGCTATGTTGCAACCTTTTGTCTTATCTGTATGGAAGTTTTAACACCTTTTTTCATTTATACAGGATATAGTGTAATAATGTTGCTTATTATGTAGTCAACATTGTTATAAATTTGTATAATGAATAATTTTATCAAGATTATCAATCAAACATAATGAACGACATTGTTATAGATTTGTATAGTTGGTGGTTTTATGAAGGTTATCCTTCAAAAATAATGAACAACATTGTTATTGATTTGTATAATTATTGGTTTTATGAAGGTTATCTATCAAACATAATGAGCAACATTGTTATAGATTTCTATAATTAATGGTTTTATGAAGGTTATCTATCAAACATAATGAACAACTACATTGTGTTTGTGGCAAGGTGATACCAAGAAACTGTGAACATGACTAACCTAGATGTATTTATGGTGATTTGTATATTCCAGTAGATGTATATATGGGTTCTGTTTTTGGTTGTTGTTTTTTACAAGTAATGTTTTTATTACTTTACATAAAATTAGGCACACACTGTGGACTCACAGACATATTTATTCTGGAAGCTGTAAAATTTGAGGAAAATGAACCAACAGTAGAACAAATAAATAGCATTTGGGAAACAAGTTCTCCCAAAAATATTTTGAAACATAAGTAAGTGGAAGACACAATAATATTGTAGCTTTTCAAATAGGTTTAGTTTCTGCCAGTATACATCCATGTAACTTTTATGATAAATAATAAAATTAGTAGAATATCCCTGTTTAATCTCATCAAAGCAGTCACTCTTCACATATTCCACTGTGTGTTTAGCTTCCAGTTCATTTTCATTGATTACAAACTTAATAATTTTATCAGTCAAGATGTGTTGTAAAGTTTCATTGGATTGTGAGGAAGTGTATTTTTGTAAACTCTCTCTATATAATTTTAACCTGCTTTGACTGCTTGATTAAACTATATTGTCTTATAAGATAAAGCTGACTAAAGCTGTTATTTATTCCTGGAAATTCCAATTGTCTCTCTCCCAGATGGAAAAGCCTATTGATATATAAAGAAAAATAAATTCAAAATATTTGTTCATTGTTTCTCAGGTTCAAATGCCTTAATTTTGAATTTATGTGGAAAGATACAGTCGACAGGCACATAGAAGTCAAGATAAAACCTGTACAAGAAGAGGTAAGCACCTTTATTAATGTTGGCTTCTAACTTTGTTTTTGAGTAGTGTACAGCAAATTTACAGGTTATTTTCATGTTTATAAATTTAATACCATTGTATTCTTCACATGTATAGCAGTAATTATAGAAAACACAGTTGATCAATATAAATCTTTTTCTCTCCAGGGACAGGCACATCCTCTTTAAAATTCTTAGGTTGTAGAAAGGAATAGAGCTACTTTGTTTACATGAAAATAAATGCAAAATTAAAGAAGCCCTACTTATACACGAACTAAAGCCATAATAAAACCAATATAAAGGAATATCTTTATTCCTGTACGAATTAATAACCTAACATCCAACTGCAACGCCCCCCTACAATCCTGTATTTGTTTATACTCTCGTTTCAAAGACAAGTGCCCATAAACAGTCAGTTGCAAACTTTCTCTGTTAACCAGGTTGAAACACCGATTATTCTGTGTTGTAGATCATTAGTAGCCGTATGTGGCATTGTTACAGTTACATTCTTGACTTTCCCTCCTTCTCTTCTTATGGGGATTTTATTGCCTTTGGATGGTGGTAGTCAGTGTGACATTTGGGGAGTTGATTCTATATGAGAGACATCTGTTCAATACTAGTTGTTAATTTCTAGATAGGTGGATTTTTGGATGTGAAGTGAAGGCAATAGTGTTCTAATCTTACCCTACCATAGATGATAGTGCCCCATGAGAAGGTTTTAGATGTGATTTGATTACCAAGTATGGTCTGCCTTGCCTTAGCCACTCTAAACTCAGGGACACATCCTTGTTTACCCACTTTACTCTTGTGGGGCTGAGTTACCTTTGCTTGCTCTGGTTAGGACCTCATTCCTATCATGCTCTCTCCCATCCAGATATGCACCTTTCAATGTTTGCTCTTTTGTCTTAACATTCCACATGTGTAGGAAGAGAAGTCGTGCAGATCTATATCTCATTATCAGGGGGATCCTTTCGACAATCATATACCCCCTTTATTACACAATTATTATCTTGAGTTTTGGTGAATTACACTGATTGAAACGAAATGTCGTTTGGAGAGGAAATACAAATTTTATCGAAATTATTATGGATTGAGAATATATACAGACACTGGCTGAATTTCCTAACCACGTGTGGAACTATTAATGATAGAAGAATGGATAGATATGTCTTTTTTATTGGTTTATTTTGTATGAACAGTATTTAGTGTAAAAATGTTTTTAAATCAACTTGAAAATAAATTGTTTTGGGTAACGAATTTCTCTGAACATTTTGTTGGAGCAGAAGTATTAAGTTAGATCTTTATTTTATTTTGATTGTTTTTTTCTTAAACTACTATATTTGTAAACATTATCTTAACTTCTTAGAGAAATTGGTGTTCCATGATAGATACACAACCTGTTATACTTATTAAAAAGTGAGCTTGAATTCACTGTTTTCCAATAAAGGTGCTTGATTTTTTTTTTTAATTTTAGGTCCATTTTCCTGAGGAAGATAAAATTCAAGGGTGTGAAAGAAACTTAAGCTTTGAGCAGGTAAATTTTAACAATTTCGAAAAATACAAGTCTTAAATAAAATGGCTAGCATATATGGAATAATATTTTAATCATCCATTTTAGATAGAACTATCACTTGTTTTAATTTATATCAGTTGTTTAAAAAATTATTGTAAATGTATGTATGAAACTACTAGGTTTCACGGAAAGATTTGTATTACACCATAGAATGTGTATTGCCTTTTAAAAAATGGCAGTACATGAATAACTAATGAATAACAGAATTAGTTTTGAATGATATTATAAACAAAAAAGGTTTTCATTGCACAGTTCCTGGAATTGTCAACATAATGTTCAGTATGCACTAGAACATAATTTAGTGTAAAATGTTTCTTACTGAATATATTAAATTTCATAAATACAGCCTATAGGAAAAGAACTAAAAAAAATATAAAATATTGTGTTTACTTGAATTTACACAAAGACCTTAGAACTGGATGCCTCAAGTAATTCTGGCGAATGGGCAAGCTGTTTGGAAGACTTAGTGGACGGGCCTTTACAAGAAAAAATAAAACCTATACACGAAGAAGTAAGTACCTTCATTAATATTGAGTAATGTACAGCAAATTTACAGGTCATTTTCATGCTTAAAAATTTAATACCATTTTATTCTCCACTTGTATGGCATTAATTATAAAAATACACAGTTGATCAAAATAAATTCTTTTCTCTCCAGGGATAGGTGCATTCTCTTTAAAATTCTTAGGAACTAGAAGGGAGTAGGTCTTCTTTATTTACATGTAAACAAATGCAAAATTAAAGAAGCCCTACTTATACAAGATCTAAAGCCACAATTAAGCCAATATAAAGAATTAGTTTATTAATTAGTGTAGGAATAAAGTAACATCCAACTGCAATACCTCCTACAATCCTGTATTTGTTTATACTCTTTTTTCTGAGACAAGTGTCCAGCAACGGTCAGTTGCAAACTCTCTTTGTTAACCAGGTTGAAACATCGTTCTCCACTTATGAATAAACGTGTTAATACCCATACCAGATGTTCTGATATACACTTCAGCAAATTGTATCTCAGAAATGGTATGGCATAGTGAGGTAAAATTGCACAGGGTTAGGGAGCCATGGAGATGGAAATACTACAGTTGTTACATGGTGCCACTTTTCATGATGCATGATCAATCACAGTAACTTTTCAATATGCAACTCCTTCACCATCCAGAATGTATTGGTTCTCTTCAACAATGCACATTTCATCTGGTATGCTGACTACTTCCCAGACAATTGCATCTTTTATATCTTTAACTGTGTGTAGCTTCTGGCTTCAAGATACTCCTAAAACTCATATTTGGTCTGGTAAATGAGGTCGCCATTGACGTAGAAAGTGATGTGTAAATGATTTAGTCTGTGTAAGTACTCCTCCCAAATGTGTTTATCAATAACCAGAGGGTCACCATCTGCATGAAAATTGTAGTGTCACATTTGTTGCTGCAAAATGAGGGAACCATGCTGATTGTGTAAGCATTTCATGGTATTGTGCAAGTGTGCAGTCCTTCTGAGAAGTAAGGTAATTTAACATAAATTACGTATTATAATATTATTATTAGTCAGGCAAAGCATAGTTTTTATAGCCTTCTGTGTTATTTGGTTACAGAGCCATAAACTGTAAAATCAGAATCTTCTTGCCATGCCCACCTGCTACATCTTCTCTATAACAAATTGCTAGTAGTTCTTTCTGACATTTGATAGTATGTTAATTATAACAAACAAAAATACAATGAAATGCAATATTGTGTTATTTTCCATTCGGAAAATTGTCTCCTTAGTTTTCAGTTCACACTTTATTACCATGGTCAAAAAATTGGCAAACCTTGAATAAAGCTAGAGTAGAAAAATAATAGATATAAAATGTTACTTTTAAAATATTTGAAATTTACTTAGGAGGTTGTAGATATGATAAAAATAAAATTTGACCATTGTCAGATGAAGGAAAGTATTTTTAATCTTAATACAAAAATCACTCAGTGTAGTCAACACTTTGATTCAATATGCTCATGGAGAAATTTTAGTGAAAATACTTCATTAAAAATTCTAATCTTTTGTCTATAAGTTTGTGATATTTAATGAAGGTACAGAAAATTATAGAACTATCAAAGTTCATAATGGAATTTTTTTTCACTCAGAGATGGATATTTTTCCCTTGGTTGAAGATAATGAAAATGGATATCTCCAGTGCTTATGTACACCTCCTGAGAGCACAAAGTATTTGCTCTTCTTATCTTTGGTATGCCGATCTTGGGGTGGTTTATTAGTTTTGGACTCACCCCGTCACACGTACCTCAGCACCTTATATGTTTTGTCAAATGGTTGGGACTTTTGTACATTATCTCAATTCTCTGGAGGCTGGCATTTCATTATTACGTGGATTTCTGGCTCATTCAGTGTCAGCTCTAGTGGGTTGGTTGATAACTTCAACCCACTTAATATTTGATCTATGTGGGTTTTTTCACACAAATAACAGTCACGCACAGCCTTCTTCTTCATATCAATGGAACTTTTAGTTCACCTTGCTCTCTAGGCTCAGTAACTTACAGCTTGTAAAGTTATATTGCTTTAGGCGATATGGTCCTCCAGGACTGTCCTGGTCCTACTCAGTCATGGCCATATTTGAAGGGATTGAATGTGTATTTCACAAACAATGGAATCTGGGTCTTTGTTCCAACACAATTTTTCTTCGTCCTTTCCCGTGAGACATTCTGCAATGGTGGCTAGAGAAAGCCCATATGTCAGTGGGTGTTCAGCTTCATCCATGCATCTAAATCTACATCGTTTCACAGATGCATTCATTCAGGGATAGATGCATGGGTCAGTCAAGAAGCGTTGGGCCATTACCCTGTGGATGAAACCATATTGCATATCAATGTTCTTGGACTTCTAGCCATACATCGGGCATTGTGTCAGTTTCTTCATCTTGCCTACTATTGTCTGATGATGGTTCCTTTAGACAATTCTATGGTGGTGGTGCATATCAACCAGATATCTGTTTTCTAGACATTGGATCTGTTACATTTGATCAGTGCACATTGCATTCACCTTATAGCATGATTTGTATCTGGTGCATTCAGTCTAGTTGTGCTCTCTGACTGTATCTATTTGATGAAGTGGAAATTTGATACCCTCATTTTCAGGACCTTTGCGATCGGTGGGGTTCTCTCCAAGTGGATGCCTTTGTCATGGGACATAACCCCTAGTTGCTCCTCTTTTCCTCGCCTGTTCTCCATCCATAGGATTTGGCAGTCGAAGGCTTCAGCCAAGTTTAGCCACACAAGTATCTTTATGTGTACCCTCCCATTCAATTGCTTTGTGAGGTGATTTCTCTCATCTACTTTACTGTTTGTCAGGTCCTCTGGACTACTCCCGACTGGCCAGTTCAACCCTGTTTCCAAGGTTTTAATGACTACTCCTCTCCCCTTTTGCCACTCTTCTACTTCCCCCCTCCCTTTTTCATCAGTCTTGATTCCACATCCTACAATCTATATATCTAGCACCTAGCTTTTGTTCTATCTTTGATGAGATAATTCAGTTTCATACATCAAATTGCTTCCTTGTTAGCTAATTCCATACAACCATCTTCCACAGAAGAATATCAATGCACGTGGAAAGTCTTCTGCTCTTGGTCTACTAAAAGTGGGTTTTCTGCTGACAAGCCAACTATAGATAATGCTGCAGAACTTCTAACCTGGGCCTTTCCAGATATCAGGTGGCCTTATCCAAAACCTTTCATTTTTAAATACAGAAGTTTTACTTCTCCTGCTCTTATCAAGCTAATGCATTTTTTTATCTTTACTTGAAGCACCTTCCTTGTGTCATCTGTCCCTTAAACCACATTTACTTCTTCTGTAAGATTGTGGGCATCGACATTTGAATTTCTTTGCTACTGACATTTCATGTACCTTTTACCATCCTATATATCTCCTCATTTAACTAAATTATTCCTTTCTTCTGAAGACTTCAGCAGCTTGGGAAGGTTGTTCCTCTTTTTAAACTATTTCTCTTCCTTCTATATCTGATCTTTACCCTCTGCTGAATGTAGATAGACTGGATCTGTGTCTAGTCAAGGTTCTTCATTGTTATATAGCTTACAGAGTACATGTTCCTGACTTTATATTCCATGGTAGTCCACCTCTCATCATGTTCTTTCACTTTCTACCCTTACTAGTTGTAACTACCTTTTGGTTCAATTGGTCTATTCTTCATTGTTCCAAGTTTCCTTTCATCACAGTCAAAACCGTATATTTTTCGCTTCTTGTCTTCTTTGTCCAATGGAGCAGACTCTACTGTCTTTCATATAGACCACTTCTATCTTCATCATATGACGATTTCGACTTCATCTACCACATGTGGTCATTTTTCAGACTTTGGTGTGACTGTAACTGGTAAGTTTCTAATTATATTTGCTTTCATTCAGGAATTCTTTTACCACTTTTTCTCATGAATCTCATCAAGGGTGAGTCGTATCTGATAAGGTATTCTTTGACTGTAAACTCCATTTTATCTTTCATGGCTTCACACAGTCAAAGTTCAGATGAGGTGTTCCACAAGATCGCTTGACAGTGAATAACATGGTGATATTTTGTATCACAAACAGGCCTTTTCTGGACTGTCCCATCCATGGACTGCATAGGTAGAGCAGAAAGGAATTGTTGCCCATCTCTGCCATGCCTCATGTAAACATTTTAATATGGTCTTCTTTTCAAGATAAGATTTTACCGTCGCCCATTTAACTGCCTGAAATGGTGTCATTTTTCAGACTCTTCACTGAATTGTCACTCTCCTTTCCTCAAGTAGAGTATGGGAGTTCTTACCAATTTCCAATGTCAAGCATCAGTGGGTAGTTGACTTTGAAGGGCACTCACTTGAAGGGGTTCCACAAAAAAAAGATGGCTTTCACCATTCACTCTTGAGTTGGGCAGTGGTGTTCTGCTCATGTAGATGAGATGTGGCATTCTGGTACCATTTTACATGACCACTGGAGTTGAACCCATCACCTTACTGTATAAAATGGCCTCCTGATACCATTGACATTAACACTGAAGTTGAGCTGTCAAAATTGTAGTTCATCCTTTGATTGGAAACGCTCATCCTACCCTCACATATATGTCAGTACCCACAAGGAGGTTTGGAACCAGAACGAACCAATCATCATAAATACTCAGAGAATTTTTATTTGTCTATCATTCTCTCCCGATTATTCTGTGTTGTAGATCATAGTAGTAGTATGTGACATTGTTACAGTTACATTCTTGACTTTCCCTCCTTCTCTTCTTATGGGGATTTTATTGCCTTTGGATGGTGGTAGTCAGTGTGACATTTGGAGAGTTGATTCTATACGAGAGACATTTGTTCAATACTAGTTGTTAATTTCTAGATAGGTGGATTTTTGGATGTGAAGTGAAGGCAATATTGTTCTAATCTTACCCTACCATAGATGATAGTGCCCCATGAGAAGGTTTCAGATGTGATTTGCTTGCCAAGTATGGTCTGCCTTGCCTTAGCCACTCTAAACTCAGGAACACATCCTTGTTTACCCACTTTACTCTTGTGGGGCTGAGTTACCTTTGCTTGCTGTGGTTAGGACCTCATTCCTATCATGCTCTCTCCCATCCAGATATGCACTTTTCAATGTTTGCACTTTTGTTTTCACATTCTACATGTGTATGAAGAGAAGTTGTGCAGATCTATATCTCATTATCAGGGGGATCCTTTCGACAATCATATACCCCCTTTATTACTCAATTATTATCTTTAGTTTTGGTGAATTACACTGATTGAAACGAAATGTCGTTCGGAGAGGAAATATAAATTTTATCGAAATTATTATGGATTGAGAATATATACAGACATTGTCTAAATTTCCTAACCACGTGTGGAACTATTAATAATAGAAGAATGGATAGATATGTCTTTTTTATTGGTTTATTTTGAATGAAAAGTATTTTAGTGTAAAAATGTTTTTAAATCAACTTGAAAATAAATTGTTTTGGGTAACGAATTTCTCTGAACATTTTGTTGGAGCAGAAGTATTAAGTTAGATCTTTATTTTAATTTGATTGTTTTTTTCTTAAACTACTCTTTTTGTAAACATTATCTTAACTTCTTAGAGAAATTGGTATACCATGATAGTTACACAACCAGTTATACTTATTTAAAAGTGAGCTTGAATTCACTGTTTTCCAATAAAGGTGCTTGATTTTTTTTTTTAATTTTAGGAACATTTTCCTGAGGAAGATAAAATTCAAGAGTGTGAAAGAAACTTAAGCTTTGAGCAGGTAAATTTTAACAATTTCGAAAAATACAAGTACCCACAAGGAGGTTTGGAACCAGAACGAACCAATCATCATAAATACTCAGATAATTTTTATTTGTCTATCATTCTCTCCCGATTATTCTGTGTTGTAGATCATAGTAGTAGTATGTGACATTGTTACAGTTACATTCTTGACTTTCCCTCCTTCTCTTCTTATGGGGATTTTATTGCCTTTGGATGGTGGTAGTCAGTGTGACATTTGGAGAGTTGATTCTATACGAGAGACATTTGTTCAATACTAGTTGTTAATTTCTAGATAGGTGGATTTTTGGATGTGAAGTGAAGGCAATATTGTTCTAATCTTACCCTACCATAGATGATAGTGCCCCATGAGAAGGTTTCAGATGTGATTTGCTTGCCAAGTATGGTCTGCCTTGCCTTAGCCACTCTAAACTCAGGAACACATCCTTGTTTACCCACTTTACTCTTGTGGGGCTGAGTTACCTTTGCTTGCTCTGGTTAGGACCTCATTCCTATCATGCTCTCTCCCATCCAGATATGCACCTTTCAATGTTTGCACTTTTGTTTTCACATTCTACATGTGTATGAAGAGAAGTTGTGCAGATCTATATCTCATTATCAGGGGGCTCCTTTCGACAATCATATACCCCCTTTATTACTCAATTATTATCTTTAGTTTTGGTGAATTACACTGATTGAAACGAAATGTCGTTCGGAGAGGAAATATAAATTTTATCGAAATTATTATTGATTGAGAATATATACAGACATTGGCTAAATTTCCTAACCACGTGTGGAACTATTAATGATAGAAGAATGGATAGATATGTCTTTTTTATTGGTTTATTTTGTATGAAAAGTATTTTAGTGTAAAAATGTTTTTAAATCAACTTGAAAATAAATTGTTTTGGGTAACGAATTTCTCTGAACATTTTGTTGGAGCAGAAGTATTAAGTTAGATCTTTATTTTAATTTGATTGTTTTTTTCTTAAACTACTCTTTTTGTAAACATTATCTTAACTTCTTAGAGAAATTGGTATACCATGATAGTTACACAACCAGTTATACTTATTTAAAAGTGAGCTTGAATTCACTGTTTTCCAATAAAGGTGCTTGATTTTTTTTTAATTTTAGGAACATTTTCCTGAGGAAGATAAAATTCAAGAGTGTGAAAGAAACTTAAGCTTTGAGCAGGTAAATTTTAACAATTTCGAAAAATACAAGTACCCACAAGGAGGTTTGGAACCAGAACGAACCAATCATCATAAATACTCAGATAATTTTTATTTGTCTATCATTCTCTCCCGATTATTCTGTGTTGTAGATCATAGTAGTAGTATGTGACATTGTTACAGTTACATTCTTGACTTTCCCTCCTTCTCTTCTTATGGGGATTTTATTGCCTTTGGATGGTGGTAGTCAGTGTGACATTTGGAGAGTTGATTCTATACGAGAGACATTTGTTCAATACTAGTTGTTAATTTCTAGATAGGTGGATTTTTGGATGTGAAGTGAAGGCAATATTGTTCTAATCTTACCCTACCATAGATGATAGTGCCCCATGAGAAGGTTTCAGATGTGATTTGCTTGCCAAGTATGGTCTGCCTTGCCTTAGCCACTCTAAACTCAGGAACACATCCTTGTTTACCCACTTTACTCTTGTAGGGCTGAGTTACCTTTGCTTGCTCTGGTTAGGACCTCATTCCTATCATGCTCTCTCCCATCCAGATATGCACCTTTCAATGTTTGCACTTTTGTTTTCACATTCTACATGTGTATGAAGAGAAGTTGTGCAGATCTATATCTCATTATCAGGGGGCTCCTTTCGACAATCATATACCCCCTTTATTACTCAATTATTATCTTTAGTTTTGGTGAATTACACTGATTGAAACGAAATGTCGTTCGGAGAGGAAATATAAATTTTATCGAAATTATTATTGATTGAGAATATATACAGACATTGGCTAAATTTCCTAACCACGTGTGGAACTATTAATGATAGAAGAATGGATAGATATGTCTTTTTTATTGGTTTATTTTGTATGAAAAGTATTTTAGTGTAAAAATGTTTTTAAATCAACTTGAAAATAAATTGTTTTGGGTAACGAATTTCTCTGAACATTTTGTTGGAGCAGAAGTATTAAGTTAGATCTTTATTTTAATTTGATTGTTTTTTTCTTAAACTACTCTTTTTGTAAACATTATCTTAACTTCTTAGAGAAATTGGTATACCATGATAGTTACACAACCAGTTATACTTATTTAAAAGTGAGCTTGAATTCACTGTTTTCCAATAAAGGTGCTTGATTTTTTTTTAATTTTAGGAACATTTTCCTGAGGAAGATAAAATTCAAGAGTGTGAAAGAAACTTAAGCTTTGAGCAGGTAAATTTTAACAATTTCGAAAAATACAAGTCTTAAATAAAATGGCTAGCATATATGGAATAATATTGTATTCATCCATTTTAGGTAGAACTATCACTTGTTTTAATTTATATCAGTTGTTTGAAAATTTATTGTAAATGTATGTATGATACTACTAGGTTGGAGAATAACTGGTAAAACATGGAAAGATTTGTATTACACCGTAGAATGTGTATTGCGTTTTAAAAAATGGCAGTACATGAATAACTGATGAATAACAGAATTAGTTTTGAATGATATTATAAACAAAGAAGGTTTTCATTGCACAGTTCCTGGAGTTGTCAACGTAATGTTCAGTATGCACTAGAACATAATTTAGTGTAAAATGTTTCTTACTGAATATATTAAATTTCATAAATACAGCCTATAGGAAAAGAACTAAAAAATATATAAAACATTGTGTTTACTTGAATTTACATAAAGACCTCAGAGCTGGATACCTCAAGTAATTCTAGCGAAAGGGCAAGCTGTTTGGAAGACTTAGTGGACAGGCTTTTACAAGAAAAGATAAAACCTATACACAAAGAAGTAAGTACCTTTATTAATATTGAGTAATGTACAGCAAATTTACAGGTCATTTTCATGCTTAAAAATTTAATACCAATTTATTCTCCACTTGTATGGCATTAATTATAAAAATACACAGTTGATCAAAATAAATCCTTTTCTCTCCAGGGATAGGTGCATTCTCTTTAAAATTCTTAGGAACTAGAAGGGGGTAGATCTTCTTTATTTACATGTAAACCAATGCAAACTCTCTTTGTTAACCAGGTTGAAACATCGTTCTCCACTTATGAATAAACGTGTTAATACCCATACCAGATTTTCTGAGATACACTTCAGCAAATTGTATCTCAGAAATGGTATGGCATAGTGAGGTAAAATTGCACAGGGTTAGGGAGCCATGGAGATGGAAATACTACAGTTGTTACATGATGCCACTTTTTCATGATGCATGATCAATCACAGTAACTTTTCAATATGCAACTCCTTCACCATCCAGAATGCATTGGTTCTCTTCAACAATGCACATTTCATCTGGTATGCTGACTACTTCCCAGACAATTGCATCTTTTATATCTTTAACTGTGTGTAGCTTCTGGCTTCAAGATACTCCCAAAACTCATATTTGGTCTGGTAAATGAGGTCGCCATTGACATAGAAAGTGATGTGTAAATGATTTGGTCTGTGTAAGTACTCCTCCCAAATGTGTTTATCAATAACCAGAGGGTCACCATCTGCATGAAAATTGTAGTGTCACATTTGTTGCTGCAAAATGAGGGAACCATGCTGTTTGTGTAAGCATTTCATGGTATTGTGCAAGTATGCAGTCCTTCTGAGAAGTAAGGTAATTTAACATAAATTACGTATTATAATATTATTATTAGTCAGGCAAAGCATAGTTTTTATAGCCTTCTGTGTTATTTGGTTACAGAGCCATAAACAGTGAAATCAGAACCTTCTTGCCATGCCCACCTGCTACATGTTCTCTGTAACAAATTTCTTGTAGTTCTTTCTGACATTTTATAGTATGTTATTTATAACCAACAAAAATACAATAAAATGCAATATTGAGTGATTTTTCCATTCAGAAAATTGTCTCTTTAGTTTTCAGTTCAAACTTTAATTCAGTGGTCAAAAAATTTTGTTTACAAAAGACTTGTAATGGTCATTGAAAATTTATGACATTTTGTGAAGGTGCAGAAAATTATAGAATGGAAACTACAGATGAGTTAGGAGTCGCAGGATTGTTCACTTTGACTGAGCTCGTTGCAAGAAAGTTAATCCTTAACCATTCGTACCACTCCATTCATAATATTATGCTTTGACATGTTTTGCATTTGTGAAAGTAAAATGGGTGGATCCTTCATCCAGTTACCTCCATTTACTTGCTGGTCAGTGAATCTGAAAAGAAACTGATTTTATCTGCATCAAACTGAACAGCATTTCCATCTTTACCTGTCAATTAGCTTTCGAAAATGTTTCTGACAAGTATTTATTAGTTAATGGAAAAACCAATATGGTTTGTACATGTTATGTCCAGTTGATTGTCTCTATTACAGTTGAAATTATTTTTCTTAATAAAACGTAGTTTCTTTTTTGCTTAATTTTTTTTTGGCATAACTTTGGTCAAGTGTGAAGTCATGAAAATTTTTTTTAATCACAGTTATGATCATCTTTATATACAAACTTGTAACTTAAACTATAATTGCTACATAAATACCACCATGGAATATTTTTGAAAATGTGCATTTAAGCACACATTTACTTTTGAAGAACTATTCTGTACTGTTATTATATAATAACTGTTTGATGAATGGAAAGTCTGGATTACTTCACAGGCTTTTTACAGGAGACTTACTATAAAAAATAATTAAACATCTTATGGTAAGTTTCTGTCTGATAGGGTTCTTTTCAGAAATAGCACCTGACTGAAGCAGTTAGCATACTTGGTTCCTTCATTCTTGAAAAGTACAGTCTAATCAGCAGACATATAAAAATAGTTTATGTATAATTGATGGGTGCTGCACCAATATTTTAACTCTTCAATGATGTTTACAAACGCTTGAATTTTATGCCTCTTGCCTCCTCCTTTATTTGACAACCACTGAAGTGGCAGACAAAACAATGCCAAAGCTATCCTCTTAAAAGTTCATAAATGTTTGAAATATAAAACAATATTGAGGATGTCCTTTAAAACCTCAGAAATGTTGACAGCACAAAGACTGAAGATATTCTCTTAGAATACCAGAAATGTTGGCAATACAAAACAATATGGAGGATATTCTCTTAAAATCTCAAAAATGTTGGTATTACAAACCTATATTGAGCACTTGACCTGTCTTCTTCTGATTCAAGTTTCTGTCATCAGACGTGTTCATTCTTTCAATGATGGAGGTATTATAACGTGATGGTTAATCCCGTTATTTATTGGTAAAAGTGTAGCTTAAGAGTTGGCAGTGGGCTGTATTGACTATCTGCTTTCTCGCTTCCCAGTGGCACAGCGGTATATCTGTGAACTTAAAAGGCTAGAATCTGAGTTTTGATACCTGTGATTGGCAGAGCATAGACAGCCCAAAGTGTTACTTTATGTTTAATTTCAAACAAAAGCTACCATTTCTCTTGTTTACTACCCTTAAATTACAGATGCCTAGCACAGGTAGCCTTTGATTAGCCTTGTTCAAAATTCACAAACAAATAAAGCAAGTGGTCCCCAACTGACTTGGTAAGAAATACTCTCAGATTATTTTATTTTGCATTTATTAACTGTGAACATTTGTGACTGTTTCAGTCAATGTGTATAACAGTGTGTGGTGACACTGTGTTAATTACATTTTAATTATTAGCTCAGTGTCCTTAAGCAGAACTGAATGAAATGTTGTGTTAACACAGATATTTTAGTGTTTAATTTTAAAAGGTTATGTTTTTATAATTATTTCAGATTACTCTACTCAGACACAACAGTGATGTCCTTCGAAAACACCAGGATATTAATATAATTGTACTCCTGTGTGTTCTTTTCATCCAAGTAGTTTTAATAACAAACTATCTGCTTTCTACATAAATCCACTGTGCTTCATCATTGAGTGAATTTTTCAATAAAGGTACTTAGGTTTGATGTTACAAATTGCTGTATAAAACAGTATTTTTTATTAAATGCTTTTGGAAGAAATATAAATTTAAAGAAATATATTTTCATTAACTAATAATTTACTTAATTCACTCTCCAACCAAAATGCACTGTGAGTATGAAAACATTACTTCTCGGTCAGAGGTCACTCTTGCTGTTCATAGAATATCAGTATTTTCAGAAAAAGGCCAGTTAAAATGTCTATAATTACAGATTAACAATAGTACTAAAGTAAAGAGTAATCATGAAGTTGGTGATATATCAACAGTTTCAGGTTAAAGAAGTTCAGTCATGATATCATTAGTTTCTGGATGAAGATTAGTTGTAATGTCAATCGCATATTAGTAGTTTCAGATTAGGTGCTAGTTACAATATTTGTAAAATATCAATAGTTTTCGGTTAGGTTAATTATAACGTCATTAGAATACCACTAGTTTTCGGTTTGTTCATTTGGAAAATCTCTATGATATCAGTTGTTTCAGGTTAATTCAATTGTAAAGTCATTAGGATATCAAGAGTTTAAAGGCAGTGGTCAGTTGTAATGAGAATAGTATGTCAGTAAATTCAGCTGATAGATCAGTCATAATATGTGTTGGATATTCATAGGTTCAGGTTAAAGGTCAGTTGGATATTAATGTTTCATGTTATAAATCAGTTGTAATGACAGTAGTTCCTAGTTAGAGGCCAGTGTTAGCTCATGCTGAAAACTATTAAAACAATAATATGAGTAAGACATTATGTTAAAAGGAAATGTATAGTTTCTTTCGCATGCAAAAATCTGGGACATTATTTTTAGATTTAGACTCATTTGATTAAAGGTTTAAAATATACCTGTAGTGTTTTAATTTATGGACTGATTACATTTAAAAGCAAGTTTTAATTTAAAAAAAAATACAATTTACCTGTTTCATAAAACAGATCTAATCATGACTAAATGACAGTATTTGAAATGTCATGTCATAACTTAGTTTCCAAATGCCATTGATATTTAACAATAATATCAGGCAATTGTAATCTTTGTCTTGTTTATAAAACATATCTGAATAAACTGAATTGTCATTACTTGGTTCCTGTTTATAAATATTTATTTAGACTTATTATAGAGTTAATTATACTACATCTTTTGTAAACAAATAAAACAAATCTAAAGTTAATCATCACTGGATAAACTTTTATTACTTCAGTTTCCAACTGTCATCAGTATATAAAATGACAGAGTATCACAGACGAGATTATTTGAAATCGAGTAGTAGAAAAATATGTCATTCCATTTTTTCTTTTCACCTCTAATAAACCTTGAAAATTTTTCACTTCAAAGTTGTACAAAAGAAATAGTTTTGTGTATTCATTTGTCTAGCAGTTGATGATTTTGACCATTTTACTGAAAAGAAAATAATATTGCCAGTTTTTATCCTGCAAAGTAAAAGGTTAGGTACCTAAAAACGAATATTTTAATCTAATGTTTCTGTTATAAATTATGTGTTCGTAGATATTTATACAACCTTTTGTTTCTTTCCAATCTTAAAGTATTTAAATATGTATACTTCTATGCACATATAATGAATACAAATCGAATTTGGTAAAACTAAATAATTTTTTAAAAGAATTCTTTAGTAAGTATAGAGGTTTATTTAAGTACAAACTTTATATTATGTCTTTGTTAACTTGATGCTACTACTGTGAGTCTTCATGTTTATTTTGTATGTGTTTAGAGTTGCTGAACAGCTGTAACTGAAGAATTCTAAATGCAATGTAATCGTTGCATACTGCAACTAATACTTGGAAATATGTATATACATCATCATCATCATGGTTTGGTTGTTCTCTTAGTGCATAGTAGTTAAGAATGTATAATTTTCAGCAGATAGCCCAATATGGCTTTGCTATAAGAAAACGTGTATAATTTTAGAACATGTGGTTGTTATCTTACTTGGAAGTAAGTTATCTGTGATTCTTTTTTATTGTAAATACTGTTAATATAAAGATAAAAATATATAAACGATAAATATTTTTCACTACTACACTGACTATAGACATTTCATCATAAAATTATACTGTCTTTTAAAAATATATAAAAGTAAGTTTTTCTCTTGATAGGAAGTTTATAGCTATATTGACCAAGTATGTTAGAGATTTGAAAAGTAGATTTAAAAATATGTGGATCTGTTAGCAGAGAAATGGTATGTGAGATTATTTATTAGTTTGAAACAAAGGGATATGTGATTGATATATAGATTCAAGTACTAATGATATGATATTTGAAGTTTACTGTTAACAAATGGTTGAAATTATATGACAATGTAATTCATATAATAATCTTGAGTTATGTTTTGATACATTCTCTTTTTAGTATTTCCTTTGATCCAACCAATAACTCGTATGTCGTAGAAACTGTTAACTAGTTCTCCAGGAACACTTTGGTGTGATTTATCTGAACATAAGTTGAAGAATGAAAATCCCTGGTCACTGTAGTGTGTCTCACGTTTACGTGCTGCAGACTCATTCTCAATTACAAAATTAAACTTTATGTATTTTTCTGAATTATTGTTATACTGTTTATATATGAGTTTAAAATTATTTTTTAAATCTTCTTGATGATCAGAATTTTTCCAAGAGATTGGTGATTTAGGCACAAATTGTACTGTAATACTGTTTTAAGAATTTTATGTGTGATTTTATCAATTTCAAAATAACCAATTTATTACATAAGAATATTTTGTAAATACAAATTTTGTTCACATGATTGTAACAAAGGGTCATTCCATGTCAAATCATCCAGGGGGCTGCAGGTGACCCCCTCAGAATGCCTTGAAAAAATTCACATGTGCTCATCTACCCATATAATGAAAATTTTTCAAAGAGTAGATCAATATCTTTAATAGTTTCTAATTTACAGCCCTGTAAAATTTAATTAATTTATTTTTATTTTTGGCAAATTCATTTTCGGGAAAATTTGGCTGCTTAAAGCTGCAATCAGCAATTGTTTTAATTAAAAGTCTATTAGATCTCCTGTAAAATAATGTAGTTGCATGCAACTTTTTTATGATTTAGCTAAAAACAGCCCTACTTCAGGCCACAGTTTGACCATGTCACCAGTTATTCAGCCTTTTCAGATTTTTACCATATATTCTTACATCTCTGAATATGATCTACAAAAAAAATCAGGATGGTGTTTAACCTACGTTTTGAGTTATAAATCATAACTCAAAATTGTTTGCACACAGTAACACATCTGAACTGGATTTTTGTAAAATAACAAACGTGTGTTCAGAGGATACTTCAAACAATTGTAACTCAAAAAGTAGGTTGAACACCGTCCTGAATTGTTTGTAGATCATATTCAGAGTTGTAAGAATATATGGTAAAAATCTGAAAAGGCTGACATGGTCAAAATGTGGCCTGAAGTAGGGCTGTTTTTAGCTAAATCATAAAAAGTTGCATGCAACTATATTTTTTTTACAGGAGATGTAATGGACTTTTAATTACAACAATTGCTGATTTATCAACTGATATGTTATAGTAAATTTGAAAACAAAATTCAGCATTGCATCACATTAAGTCTTAGAGCTATGGTTTATTAAACAAACGTTTGTTTTACGATTTTGGGTTTTCAGGTGATTTTACAGCCTCACTACGCAAATCCTAAGAGAGATAAACTTGGTTTGAGACCATTTTTTAATTCTGTGAGATTAATACAGTCAGTGTAGCAAATTTTAGCCTTCTATAACCATTACTGTTGCAGCTTTAGGCAGCCAAAGTTGCCCAAAAATGTATTCGCCAAAAATAAAAAAAATAACTAAATTTTACAGGGCTGTAAATCAGAAACTATTAGAGATATTGATCTAATCTTTGACAGTTTTTCATTATATGGGTAGATGAGCACATGTGAATTTTTTCAAGGCATTCTTAGGGTTCACCTGGAAAATTTTCCAAAATCTGGATGATTTGACATGAATGACCCCAAACAGTTTTCTGTATTACTTTTATCTTGCAATAAATGTACATATACAGCTTCAAAGAGTATAATATTGTGTTTTCTGTATTCTTGGTTGAAAAGTGTTAAGTTATGAGTTTGAGAAAATTATAGTAACCAACAAATATTAAGAAAAGGTTTACTGTGGCAGACTTAACTACCTTTATCCTAAATTAAAGCTTGATGTTAAGGAATTCAGAAAAACAGACAATGCACTGGGTATTCACTAATCATTCAAGAGAGGAATTTTTATTATTCTTCAACCAAATTAACATGGGAACAAGAAGTATAGTTTCTTCACTGAGTATAGTTAATAAATTGGTAACATTGGCAATATATTATCAGCTGTTGTTAGCTTGAAGCACGTGGTGCCAGAAATATTTCAAAGTTGCTCTATGGAACTTGTTTACAGTTGTATTAACAATATATTTTTCATTAAAGTTGACACAGAGCATCTAAATGTGATCTGAAATGATTTCAAATGGGAATTGAAACCAGACTTGTTTATGGTTATGTTGACAATATATTGTTACAGTTAGTTATTTTGGCTCGCAACATCCAAAGACGAGCTGCAGGTGGTCTATAGGATTTGAAACCAGACTTGTTTCAGGTTATGTTAACAATATAGTGTAAGTCACAGTTAATTATATTGACACACAGCTTTCAAGGATGAGCTGAAGATGGTCTGTAGCATTTGAAATCAGTTTTTACGGTTTTGTTAATCATATATTGTTAGTTACACTTGGTTATGTTGGCAAACAACATTCAAGTATGTGCTAAACAGGGTCTATGGAATTTGTATCTATATTTTTTAACCATGTATGGTGTTTCTTGTTTCTAAGTATTCATGACAACATAATAACAAATTATCCTGCATCAGTACAAAGTGTGATACAGTTGTGTGTGTAATATTTTACACAAATGAATCTGGTGTTACATTAATACATCTTCAAATGACAAATTTGTTGAACTAAACCACAGTAACATTTTCACTTCTATTTGTGCTATATCTTCTCATTTCCTAACTGAACAGCAGGGCTGAATTTCCTAATGGACATGATGCATAGCTAACTGGAAAATAAGAATAGTGTATATGGCACAAAACCCATGTCTCTCCCAAGGACTTACAAATGATTTCCTAAGGTATTTGTTTATTTTGAATGTTATGCAAAGCTACATGAGGGTCCCCAATTTAGCACTATAAGACAAAAGGGAAGGCAGCTGGCCATCACCACTTACTGCCAACTCTTTTACCAATTAATAGTTGAATTAATTATCACATTCTAATGCCTCCACAGCTGAAAGGACAAGTACGTTTGGTGTGACAGGTTTCCAACCTACAACCCTCACATTACAAGATGAGTGCCTTAGCCACCTACCTGTACCAGGTCTTCCCAAAGAAAGCCAAGAACAGTGGATCTGACTTTTTTGATAGACGTGATGTGCAGCTAATTGTTGTTACTTGGTTTACTTGATATTTCAAGGACTTCTTCAGACAGTCTTAACGACACTAGTCATATAGCACATCTACAGCCTTAGCAATGGTGTAACTCAAATAAACTGCTATTTATCTCTGTTCATTTTCCAATATCTTAAAACTAATACATGTGTTTAAATTAAAAGTGTAGTAATTATGAGACAAAAATTGGGTTCTTGTAAATTCTTACTGACTGCAATAATTTCCATGAAATATGTAATTTTGTACTTTATCCAGAGATTCTTATGAATATTGATTTCATTTATCAATCTGGAAGTTCTAAAGTTTGGGACAAAAATGAAGAAGACGCTAATGCATCATGAATGTTAAAAAAAATTGTTTTTATTTTCCTTTCCTTAGCAATTAATTTCAACCAAATGTTCTATTTAAAGCCTACAACAAGACTTTTGGTTATTGGCAAACAACTGCAGGATGTTTTCAAATGAAACATTATATGAGAAAAAATACACAAGAACAGAATGAGATATAAACAACATGGTAGTAACAATATAAGAAAGTTGAAGAAAATAATGATGAGCTGTTGATTAAGAAATTATAGAATTTAAAATTATTAAAGATATATAATACAAGTTCAGAAAAGTTCTTCAGTGTGTACTTGCTGTCCTCATCAGTTATCTCAGAAGTAAAAACAGATACAACATTCAGGTATTTCTAAACTGCTATATTATTTATATCACTAAAAAAAGTTATTAGTATCTTCCATGAGATAGTTTAGCAACACCAAGAACTTGGCAAATAGCCTTTGACAAGATATGACTACTGAACAAAAAGGTTACAATATATGGTATTTTAACTGCATGTTGACCACAGTATATGCACTAAAAATAATTTGGTGAACTGGAATTATTCACCTTCTTAGACTAAAAAGGAATTTAGTTCATGTTATCTTTTTGCTTACTAATTTATACAGAAAAAAAAACTTTAAATATGAAATACAGAAACATACATGAGGATCTTTTAACAAGAAATAGGGGATAAGAAAGTTTCTGATAAGATATGCAGCTTCCTCTCCTGTCTAGCTTCCAGAAACACTGCTGCCCTTTATACTCAAAACGTTTTGCTCTGTGTTAGCTTTGAGGCTTCCATCTATTCTCACATATATCTATGCAATATTGTTGTGTTGTTGCATGCAACAACCCTCTACCTTTGATTTTTTTTTTTGCCAAAGCCCAGCATGGTCAGGTGGTTAGGGTGCTTGACTTACACTCTGAGGGTCATTATTTCAAATTTCCATTCCATCAAGAATGCTTGCCCTTTCAGTCTTACGGGCATTATAATGTGATGTGGATGACCTAGCTGCCTTACCCCGAGTTTTCCACTGCAAAGTTAAAGACGACTAGTGCAGGTAGTTCTCATGCAGCTTTGCATGCAATTCCAAACAAACTAAACCCTTTTTGCCAATTTCAGCATTCTGATGTACATGCTATGGATTCTTGCATTCTATTCCATCATTCCTGTATGCTTTTTTGTCTGAGTCATGTTTTTCTCCATAAAACATCTTGAGTGCATGAGAGTGATGGTAGTTTCACTCCTTTTACTCTTTCTTACATTTCTCACCTTTATTCTCATTTAGGTTCCAAATGTTTCCTGTCCTTTTCAAGTGGTCCATTGCAATTTGACTCTCACTTCTCCCTTTTGTGATACCCAATCTCATCTCTTCCATCTTTGGAATCTTTTGCCTGTTTAGCCATGTAATGTATTCTTCATTGGATAGAACTTCCTGTTAACATTTCCAGATGCCTTCCCATTACATCACCAAACTTATACATTGGCTATGCACTTGCATTGTTTGTTGGAGGAGACTGTATTACTGGTATGTGGACAGCCCTTTCCACTTTTGTTGCACACCATCTCCTTCATCCTGCCATTTCTTCCTCATCAAGCTTCAGACTGCCAACTATTCACTATTCTTCCCATTATCATACCATCTCTGAGTAGATAAATCTTTTTTCTTTTATTAATGTCCTCCTTTAAAAAAGCCTTAAATTAAACTAATAAGGTTTTGTTCAGTGAAGTTTCTTGCCAGGATATATTTAACTAAAACCTGTAAAGTGTAGGGCCATCCCAGCCTAGCAATGTTCCACATTGCTCAAGATATCTTTGCAGTGTTCAATTTCCTAAACAAGGCCAAATCCAAACTGCACCCAGTCATGAATGAAGCAGGCAGGGTATTCCTGTCCATGGGTTTAAAACATGGTTTCTAGGAGCAATATACTCCTCTAGACTTCCCACCTTGCTTTCATTCCATGAATTCTTCTAGTGGAACATGGGAGTCCTTGATACTCACCATTTCCTAGCTGTTGGTGGTATGACGATTAATAGTTAACTAACGACAAAATGTCTAGGGCAGTTACTTCATTAAGTGTTAATAATCTGAGATAACATACAAAGAAGTTGGCAATTCATGAATCTTAGTGAGTTAATACATTATATCAGATTGTGACTTGCAGGAATATAGTTAGTTCAGCATTTTCAGTAATAGTGTATGATTTTACCTTCCTGTATATTTATTCTGTTTTATAGCAATAGTTTTGATAAAATAATGTAACAAACAACTCTATGAGTAAAATGTTTGTCTAACAAAGTTCACATTTTAATTTTAGTTCCTTTTCTCCATTGCCGCCACTCTTAGGCAATCAATACTATGAGTTTACAAGTATATTAAAACCATCTTTACTACTTGAACTTTTGAATTTGAGAATGATCACACCAGTACTTGAAACTTGTACCTGTTCTCATAAATAGTTTCCCTACTTTTGAAACTATAACATGTGAAAAATCAATAACATTGTTGGTTAATTTCATTATTGTTCTTGTTTTATGCAGATTGAACATTATTTTGATCTTGTATTTTCTGTTTTGTCTAATTATCATTATCATGTCCAATGATGTTGAAGTGAAAAAAACACCAAAATCTTGCAAGGCTATATTTATATGCAATAAACATCTCATGAGGTTATATTAACAAGAAAAATTAAAATACTACAGCAGCAATTTTGAATCTGTTTAAAGAAAGAGAGCAATTGCACTGTGAAAGTAATAAACAAATTATGTTAATTCTGTTCCAAATATTTTTATATACCTTACATTAAAAAATGTAAAGTTTGAGTAAAATGCAAACTTGAGATTTTTAAAAAAATATATAAACAGCTTTGTAAAGCTTTCTTTCAATATCATTTATATAATTATAGTGAAATGGCATAACTTAATTTGTAGATTATGTTTTGGTAGCATTACACACACAAAGTGAATAAAACTGGCAGCTTTAGTTAAATAGCAAAGTTCAAAAATGTTTTTACTTGTATATATGAGCATGAACAGACATGAACACAAGTTTTGTTTCTCAACTTGTTTATGTTCAAAGCATTAAATAAAGCAGTATGAATAGTTTCATAACTACCCCTATTTTCTATTTATTAGTAACTTGTAAAGTAATACTGTAACATAATAATTAACTTCCGATAAAATTATGTTACCTGCATAGATCAATACTGAACACATATCCAGTAATTTGTAGTCAGTTAAGTATTATGTTCAAAATATATCACTAATAATGACTAAACATATTTGACATGGATTAAATTGAATTATTTTAAAGTTATCATTGTTACCTAGTAATATTCACTTAGATTTACAATCTAATCGTACACCTGTTTTTTAGCACATCTGTTGCTTTCTGTTATCAAAATCCTTAAACCAAAATGTTTTACTAATGTGACATATAATTTATTTTGTTAATTTACATTCTAAGTTTGGACACTCCTTTGATAAAAGCAGTCAACAGTTTTATAAAACATTGAATTAAGAGTGTTATACATTCCCAGTCTTCAATGGCAACTCTTTTAACTTTATATTTTATATAATGTTCAGAATTAATTAATTTGATTTGAAAAACAATTGCAATGATGACACATTTCTCTGTGCTAAAATTTATTGTAAAAGTGCTGTGTAAAAGTCTGTAAACATCACTACACTTTCATTTAACACTGCTACCATTTTGAATGTGTGCAGCAGTCAGCTGGTAGATACCTACTTACATCACTCACATATTTTGAAATTAACAACTGTAGACGAGTGATACGTCATGATTTCAGTTGGACTGAAGCCAAGTAAACAGCACTGTTCTTACTGAAAATGTTTTAGTTAATTAGCTATCTTTACAACAAGTAAGGGATCCCACAACTTTATTGCAAGAGGTGTAAAATTTCTAGATAAATTTTAAAACACCCCACTTTGCTATCAGGAGTCAAGTACATTTTCATTCAGATGGTGGAGAAATCAGTGTTAGAATACCCATATTCTAACTCTCTATACCTTACAAGTATAATCTACCATTTTTTCCTTCCTTCATTTGTTTTCATACATAACCATGTGCTTCAAAAAGGAAAACTACAAAAGTAAGTCTACTCTCATATACCATAGATAGTCACTTGCTTCAATTGTGAAGAATATACACTTCCCCTATCATCTTGTCTGTGTTTATACAGTTCTGTTTCATATAAGAGGAAAATTTTTCTCATCAGATTTACTTTAAAACAGTCACCTGTTTGAAATGAGAAAAAAATTAAACTTTATCTACCTTTTCACATCAGTGGTTTCCTTAAGTTTATATGGGTTAACTTTAGTAATGCTTTTGCACTACAAAGAATCATCAGCAACACTGTTCAAAAGTTTACTGCAAACTGATAGTAAATTTTCAGGTGAAACTGTATCACACAGTCGTAAGTTACTGGAATATTAATTTGTCTTCTCAGATTTCTTGGTGTGGTTAAGTTAGCTACTACATCAATAAATCAATAAATACAAACTTTGTAGAAAACTTTCCACTGATATTGAGTAGGTTGATGATGATAAAAACTAAACAGTTTTTAATACAATGTTTAAAAGATTATTAAAACTCACAATATGGTGGAACAGTTAATTTATGGAAGAAAATACAAACTTTTAACAAGGGGTGGGAGCTACAAAAAGACTATAACAACTAAAAAAACAACAACAACACTGCAATTCAATGTTTTAAACACTAATAAAGAAAGATGTTTTGACATATCTGTTCAATAGGACCAACTCAGTTATACATAAACATGCGTAAGGGACAAAATAATATAAAGATATATGGCAAACCTATCTTTAAAATTAAGAAATACTAAAATTTGTTCAACTAAATAGGAAGTTTAGCCAAGCTTGTAAGCCATTCAACATGCCATTGTAAACATAATGTTCTTGGGTCAACTTTGAATAGACTATATTACTTTATTGATGTGTTACACTGAAAAGGATTAATATACCTAAAATTGCCCCATCATAAATTTTCAAAAACAACAATAAAACTTTATAATGTGTTACGACTTCAAGTACACATAACTAGTACAGTGTTAAAATTGTATTGGGCCAGATAAGAATTGAAAGTTATTTTATAAGTTTTATTATATTCTTGTAATTAATAGTTATATATAATGGATTATCACAAAGTCTTTCTCCTGAAGAAATGAAAATACAAACAAACAACTAACAAAGCGTGAATACCAATAACTGCTATTAATAAAGTTTAATCTACAGTACCCTCTTACAACAAAGGGTGAATAATAATGTCTGTTTTTGGGAAAGTTTGAACTTCAGTACCCTCTAACAACAAAGGGTGAATTACAATGTCTGCTATTGTAAAGTTTAAACTACAATACAGTCTAACAACAAAGGGTAAACAACGTCTGCTATTAACAATGTTTAAATTACAGTACCTTCTAACAACAAAGGGTGAATAATGTTTTCACCTAATGAGATAAGCTGAATAACAATGCTCCTGTTGCTTTAGTTGAAATTACATGACACTTTAATGACGTAGAGTAAATAATAATATATCTTCATAAAGCCTCAACTACAAGACACTAAGGGATCTAACAATTTCATCTATTGATTAACTAATCAGATGTATGCATGCATTACAATAAATTTTAAATTCATATATACTGCCATAATATAACATTATATTAATTCCTATATTATTATTATTATTATTATTAATATTTGTATTAATATTATTAATATTATTATTAATATTAATATTATTATTATTGTGTGTGTGTATGTTTGTATATATAAAAATAAAATAAAATTACTACATGTCACAATATTCTCACCTTTGCCATAGAAGATATTAACTATACACAGTCACCTAGTGCTTAAACTTCAGTTAATCTTGATCTTAAGTGATTTTTTTCTGATATTGTCTATCAGAACATCTTAAAGTGAATGGAAATGACAGATGAAGATATTGTTATCATGATATATATGCCTGCAAACCTGTAAGTACAGTCAAAAGCAGCTACCATTTCTGTCAGAATGAACCATGTTCTAACCAATGTAGTCCTTCCTAAATTTCAAGAGTTTCATCAAGATGCTTTAGATAGAACATGTTTGAGTTGTGTAAGAGCTTTGTGAGTGTGTATGCAAACTGAAATCATTCCAGATTGTGGTGTGAAAGATCTGTTGAAACTAGATTTCAACAAAGTTGCATCAGGAAAGTACTTATTGGCTACCAGATTTCTTTCAAAAGCTGGAGGGTGCATAAAAATCTGCAGGTTCTCACCTTGTATTCAAAGTACCTCTCAACAAAAGAATCCTAACTTCCCTTTTGGCACTGGATCCTGCCCTTCACAAGAGTGAAACATGCTTTAAGATCAATAGATAAATGCATGCTACATGTTTTCTAGGGAGCATCCAGACACAACTGTAAATAGAATGTAGAAATTATCTTGTTCACTCTACCTTGAATCTAGCAAACGTTGCCACTTTGCTAAATTCAGACATTGACAGCAATTGGTCATGAACCTCCCAATGCATATCACTATTTCTATGCTGACCAAGGCATTGCTGATGCTCTTTTCTAGACTTTTTGTTGAAGGAATATTTAGTGCCGTGAATGATGGCCTTGAAATGATTGGACATATATCAAACCATGATTAAAGTTAAGCTAACAATGAAAGCTAGAAAAACTAGTGCCACTGATATGAGACTCACGGCTATGGAGACAAAAAACTTCCACTAAGCTAATTCTAAGTATTTTGACAGCCTGAATAATTAAGTGAAAGTAGCAAAGGAAGAGAACTAGTGATGTGAAAAAAGCAATGGTAAAAAGAAAGCCAAGGAAGGAGAATATAAAAAGCTGGCAGCATTAATGAGACAAAGAAAAGAGAGGAAAAAAAGAAAACATGAGAGACAGGTTTTATACTACAAAGACCATAAAGTATTCAAGAGCAAAGACAGGAGTTCCAGCAAGATCCATAAAGTTTCAAAAATAGTTGGATTATCATGCAACAAAACTGATCAAACGAACAAATTTTTTAACACCAAGCTCTTCTGCATAGCATTTTAGGGACAAACAACAGTGCACAGTAAAGGTTAAGGCTACTGTTTGTGACAGAACTTGTCAGAGATACTAAATAGAAAGTGAATTTATCTGTTTGATTTAATTGTCCAATATATGCCAAATTTAATCTCGTCATATTATAATTTATTGAAGGGAACTAATAGAAAATGAATGTTTACTCATTTCATTTTGTCATAGATACTACTGATTCTATAATTTGCATTTTGATGCTAGTCTCATTTTAAATACTTTATAAAAGAAAAGATACATTGAACTTACTGTCTGGAACACTACATGTTATAGATTATCTTATTATAGATTATTCTGATGATATTAATCATTTTTATTCAGAGTATAAAGTAAAGATAACTTGAAATAAAGATTAACTATTGAACACATTACATTTTTCAGCCATATCATCTCGTTATACGTCTTTGTTACTCATGATCCAGTGAATATTAGGATTGCTTTTACATGTTCTAAAATATCGTGTTAGGTTTTCAGATTCAAATTTGCAAGTGTAGTTAAACACAAAAAAACATCATTGATTTAGACCAAGTGTCTTTTCCATTCCACTCAATTTTATGTAAACTCCATCAGCTGCTTAAACGTAGTTGGTATGTTACACAAACCCATTGACATGATCCACAATTTGTAGAGATCATCTCTCATGTTAAATGCAATGTTAATCCTGGTTAATTAACCAGCTAAACTAGTCATTCATATTTCTGTGGTGAAGTGAAAGCATCAATGCAAGTAACCATGTTCATCCATCTAAAACCACAAAGAGCTTTATAATACCTTCCTATATCCTAACAATTACTATTGGAGATGACTAAGCACTTTCCAAAGGTTGTATGATTGTCCTGCAACAGTCGTGGTATTACAGTGTCCATTACCCTTATTGTGCTGCAAAGAAGTTGGCATGGTATTTGCTTTATCAAATGTGCATCTCTTTGACTACATTGTGCTGAGTCACTGTTCTTTGACCCAACAGCTATCTGATCCCAAAATGCCATTTCATTGTGTATACTCCATCGTGTGCAGATTGCCAACACAAAACCTTCAGTAATGGCATAATAGTTTTTATTAATAGTGTAATCGATGAAACATTAATCTTACCACAAACAATAGTTAGCTCAACTCTGCTCATTGTGCTCAAGCATCCAACTGAATAGGTGATCACTCATAATTACAAACCAACATTAGGACTTCAACCCTTGTTACGTGGATCACAGACTGAGCTATTGCTGACTGCTTTTGAGACAGGAAACAATTTATTTCATATGTGACTTCTACAGCCATGGTACTTAACATCTATGCACTAGACTTTGTCTTGATTAGATCAGGTAACAACAGTTGTTTACATGGAGTTTCAGTTACTCCCTCTGCTTAAATTCACGTAGGTTAATGTTCGTGAGCTTGATCTAGACATCATTGGATGACTTTACCACAGATCATCAGCTTACCCATTGTACATACAAAACTGATGAACAATCTCCACAGTAATTCTATCCTTCGGGCTCCATTTCTAGACGCCCTTTCAGCTGTAAGGACGTTATAATGTGACGGTCAATCCCACTATTCATTGGTGGTGTAGGCTAGTTGCCTTCCATTTACTCTTACACAACCAAATTATGGACGGCTACCGCAAATAGCCCTCGAGTAGCTTTGCACGAAATGAAAACCAAACCCAGTTTAATCAAGTGTTAATCACACAATCTAGTGCTTACATTATACTATAATATATCACTTGATAGTTAAGAAAGCAGCAGTTCTAATGCCCTTTCAACTGTGTTTTATATCTTCTAGCTATCATCCTTAGACGTACAAACTAATGATAAACTAGACGCTGTATCTACTGACACATGAGTCGGCAACTCGGAACGTGTGGCTCTTTGAGAAATTACGTGTGACTAAATATTTCCAGAAGTACGTAAATACAGTGGTACCTCGGTTCTCGAACTTAATCCGTTCAAGAAGGCTGTTCGAAAACCGAATCCATTTTTCCCATAAGAAATACTGTAAATTAAATTAATCTGTTACAGATCTCCAAAAATTACGCATTATGAAGCATTTGTGGAAACCTCATGGCTTTGAATATCTTTCCTAATAAAACAGCCTGTGCTTGTCAGTCAGTCAGCACCACAGCTCCAAGAGGAAAGAACCTTGAAACTTTGCATGCTTAATAAGGAAATTTTGAGGATGTGCACCTGGATTTTTTTTTTTTTAAATGTGTTTAATTTTGTTGGCCTGTAATTTTGCTCTATAGCCCATAGTCCAAAAATCAACATGAGTATGTATTGTCATCTGTTGTTTGGTACAAACAAATTGTTAGGGAATGAGATTTTAACATTAACAACACTCAGCTAAAAAAATGTATAAAAGTGTTAGAATTCATATTATCATCAGAAATGATTGTATTTAAAACTTTGCTCATTTGTATTTCTAATTCTCATATTTATAAAAAAAATCTTTTTTTAATGAAAGTTGTTATTATCTGTGCAGCAAAAAAAAGGAAAAAGAAGTAAGGTCAAATTTGTTTTTTGCTGCTCGAGTAATACTGACTTTCATTAAAAACAGATTTAAAAAGAAACTGAAGGAGGTACGAGTGATACAAAGCTTTCTTCAATCATTTTACAAAAAAACATATCTGAATGAACAATGCACCTGTGAGTTTCACCAAAAAGTAAGAGGAAAGGAAATGCCTACTCAGAAAGTGTATAACAAAAGGTAAGTGATATTTTCCATCACCTTTATCTAGCCCCTAATAAATATTGTTTTAAAATTGATAATGTAAGTAAATTAATATGCAAGATTATACACAGACTTTTATCTTTGTTAAACTACTTTTATTTGCATGCTTTTGACTCTCTTACAATGGCCTTCATCATACAGGGATATACTAAACGATAAAAACTTTGTTGACTATGGAACTCTCTTTTAAAATAGATATCTGAGCAAAGGTTGTAGCAGTAACTGACATCTGGGATTAAACTTATTAAATACATAGAATTATAATGAATATAGAAAATAAATAAATTTCTTCAATATAATAAACACAAGGAAAATACAATTAAACATATCATGTAGAGAAAAAAGTAATTTTTTTCTACTTCAAATGATAAATTATAAAACTAAAGATTTAATTTTACATTAAAATCACATTGTTAGTATGTTTATGCATGTTTCTAAATATTGCGTGATTTTAAATTACTGTGTAAGTTAAACAGTTTGTCTAGCTGAGAGTGTGATTACACTAATTAAATAAAGGGCTGAACAAGAGTTTAGGAGTTGTTCTGTACAAAGTTTTTTAAAAAATAATGTTTAAAAACTGTTGTTGTTTGTCATTTTTTAAAATAAGCCACACATAAAAACAAGTTTAAGAAAAATGCACATAAAAGTGTTAGAATTCATATTATTGACAGAAAGGATTATATTCAAATGTTTTTTCATGCTAATTTCATATTCGTAAAATACTTGAAAACAGTATGTCTCTCTTTTAAGTATCAATATCTTCATTTATTTGACATGTCTTGTTGCATGAAAAGCAGAATTTTGATGTTTTGTGTTTAAAAGCTAAAAATAGTTGAATAAACTTATGAAAATATACAGGGTGTTTAGAAAGTCGCTGTGCAGTTTTATAATCATATACATATATAAGTGCACAGTGACTTTCCAAACACCCTGTAGCATTTGAGCTCACAGACATTTTTTTCATTACTGATTGTTGCCTGATGAAGATAAAACAGTTTTGCTGGTTCTTTGCTGACTGGTATTTATAGTTAATTTTTACAGCATCATTTTAGCCCTTTCTGTATAGCTGCTTCAACAAATAATGAAAATAAAAAAGTCTGCATATATTTTAATAAGTTTTAATTTTTTCAGTTAAACACTTAAATATGTCATATACTATAGACACATATAGATATTAAGTAAATATTTATGATGAAAAAGAAACCTACTTTTAACATATAATCATAATCAAAATGTAAGTTTCACCTTCATTCTTCTATGTTGTATCAGGGCTTTCAGTTTGTTTTCCTAACAATCACAGAGGATTAAGGTAAAACCAACCTTTTATTACATCTATGCCAAGATGGCCTGCTACAATTTTTGGGACAATATGTGGAAATTTACCTTCTAATTCAAAACCTTAGTTGTAAATTTTGTGAAATATACACACACATATATATTTTTTACTTTACTTGTACAGTATGAATTTTATTTCTTTCCTATGTAATCAAGAAGGTTCTAATGTACTTAAATATATTTTTTGTCATCTATAATGCATTTTTGAAAGCTTCCTATTCTTTTTTTTGGATACCTAAATCTAAACAAGAAACTAAGACTTATTCAAGTAGGTTTCAAATTTTTGCTGAAGTGTGAAAGAGATTGAGTACTTGATGATTACTGCCAATCTTTATCTTACAATTATTGTATCTTTTTACCAAACACTTACACAAATAAGTCAAATTTCCAAATAACTGACTGGAAAGATGCATTTCTTAAAACTATCTGCAAGAAAAGTCTAAAATAATAATTTTTAAAGATCATCAAATGAAAAATTATCTACCTTAATCATTACTGCTTCTTACTTATTTTCTATGACTTCAGTGTTATAAGTGAAATGTATACATTTGAACTTTTTTAATAGTTTGGGTTACAGGTGGTCTGGTGTAAATATTTTATCAAGTTAATGTTTGATTTTTGTGGTGTTGTTACTGTAACAAAATAGGTTTTTTTAACCTTATAATTAGTTGTCAGCTCTAAAAACATATTCTACCATGTACTTTTTCTGATATTGTTTTAGTTAAGAGAGAGAAACTTGCACAGTCATAGACCTCGCCCTTGTTACATCTGCTTCATTCCCTAAGTTAAAATGGAAACTATTACTTTTAATACCTAGAATACAGGTATTTATAGCTAGTATGAAATAAATATTAAGTTACTCTTTATTTTTTCTGGAATTACTGCATGCTATAAACAGCCAAACCTAATATTTTTCAAATCTCCCAATTATTTAGATCTCTTTCATACAGCTGTGTTTTATCACAGAAGGTCAGTTTTGTATAAGTATAAAGTCAGATTATTAACAGCCAAATTGCAATTGTGCTGAGCTTACATTTTGCATAAGGAATTTTTTATTTAAGTTGTCCTATCTAACCTAATATATTTTTTGATTTTTATATATTAGTTAAATTTATGACAATAAATAAACAATATACTTAGAAAAACAAGAAAAGTGGGTCTTAATGTGGGTCTTGTACATTTTTTCAAGGTTTTACTCTTACAGTCTCAATAAAGGTTAGATCTGCTTTTTTGTAGGGGTTTTGAAATATTTTATATAATTTTATTTATTTCAAGTGTGAAATTTAGAACACAAAATATTAACATACATTAAAAATACAGTGCTTTAAAACTGTTGTACTTTAACTGGTTTGTAATTAAGCTATAAAAGTATCTGTTAGAAAGTTCAGTAAATTAAAATCTCTTTCTTTTGGCCATGAATAGTCTAATGGCAAATGCCAGAGAAAATTATTGAGATTCTTTGAAAGACAGGATGGAATAGAAGGGCAGGGCACATGGATTTGACTTCCTAACTTGTATCTCAATAAAGTGAGAAGACTGGAGTATAAATGTCCTTTTTCATTTCAACAGTATCTATACCATAAATCCATAGTTTCATAAGATCATATATAGCGGTTGAAAGAATATCTCAAATGGGAAATTCAAAGCCATGAAATACAGAGAAGTCAATACTGAGAATTTCTTTAAATAATTACTTTTAAAATTAAGAAATTAAACTAAGTTAATATTAACACTTATATTGTAAACTTGATTTTGATACCTAGTTTATTGAAAGATTTTGATAATAAAGTGGTTTAATTAAATTTTGATGTTAAGTGTAAATGTTTGAGATGTGTGCATATGGTTAATGGACAATGGAGACAAGCCCATACTTATAAATACAGCTATGAATGAACCTTTTTAAAAATTATATCAGACTACAGACGTCCAGTATAAAAGAGGATCCAAAACTATCATTAGTAACTGTAGTAATGTGTTAAGAAAAACCGAAGTGGTCAAGATATAAGGAGAGTAGACACAACATGTAACATAAAATTAGAACAATATCTGTAAGAGATGAAGTGTAGTGTGCATACTTGCAGTGAACACTGAATAGTCATCTTTTGCTGAATTCATTAATTGATCAACAGATCTTCCCCCCCCCCTCAAGATAACTTCATGTCAACAAACTCACTTGAGATTCCATTTATACTGTTTAAACCTAATGTTTCTTACTTAATGTGCTGAAATGCACTGTATCATTTCAACAGCAGTTACAAAATAACTGAAAGTAGCATACCTCTCTCACTAATATTTTAGTTAATAAAAACTAAAAAGAAAATGACCAAAATTAATGAAAACAGTATGTTAATGAAACAAAGTAAAACAAAAAAAACTAGTGACATTGAAAACTGGATTCTGTTTAGGAAACATTTTTCAATATTTTATCCATTGTTACTGTTGGAAAACTAATAAGCTTATTGTAATATTCTGTAGGTGTATTCTACAAGGGCATAAATAGTAATAACTGAAAGCACATTGAGTGTAACAGAGGAAAAAATAAAGTGCATATAGTATAGACTTGCCATTTGCTTCATCAGTGGCAGTTATTATTTCATTTAAAAAGAATAGTTTTACTTATTTACTTCCATCTTTTAAATTCTGAGTTTATCAAACCTGAAAGAAAATGTAAATGGAAAAATGTCTGTGAAAAATGTAGTGCACACACACACAGAGTAAATAGAAATACCTAATATTTCATTTTGTTTCATGCTCAAGCAACATAAGTTTGCTTATGGGAAGTTCCAGAATGAGATGTTTTCCAATGATGATATTCTTTGATTCAAGTTCAAATGTAAAAACAATTTCTGTTTGTTGTCAAAAATGTTCCACAAAGTGCTGGAATGCTATTCCAGGTACCAAAATAAATGTCAGAATGGTAGTCTTATGGGGCTGTAAAACTGTGTACCTAACAAGAAATGTTGGATTTGACTATAATGATTAGTGCTTATCACAGGTCTGGGCATTCTCCTTGAATATAGGGGAATCTAATACCCAAGATATCATCTGGCCTACTGATGAAGGATATTGTTGTTAACATTCTTGCACAGTGTGCAGCATTACATAGAATAATGAAGAAGTAAAACCAGCTACAATAAAATAAACTTATTGATTTACTGGACCTTTTGCTATATACAAAGCTGTATAGATTTAGAATAAGTAAAGAAATTTAAAAATTTCATACATTATGATAAGGAAGTCGAATATAATAGTGTGTCTGTATATCAGACTTTTATTTCATTTGAAAATCAAGTTTATTAAACTGACCTACATTACAACTCCAATTACCCATCAGATATTTGACTTGCCATATTGATAGGCATTAGTCTAATTATTATTCCTTCTTGTCAAACTACAGTTTTAATGTTTTTATAGAATAACACAATAATCTCTTCTATTGCTTTATTATGTGCAAAATATATTTTTTTTAAGAGATAAAATCTTATGTTTAAATGCATGCTGTATTTTTTGTACACCAGAGTTTACTTTATTGTTTCTAAAGTTTTATAGGAATAACTGTTTAGTCATGCAAGCTAGTGTTATTGTTGAATAGGACTTAATAAACAAGAATAAAATTATTTTGAGCATTTTTTCTCCAAATTTATGTGCAAAATATTTTTTTTTTAAGAGATAAAATCTTATGTTTAAATGCATGCTGTATTTTTTGTACACCAGAGTTTACTTTATTGTTTCTAAAGTTTTATAGGAATAACTGTTTAGTCATGCAAGCTAGTGTTATTGTTGAATAGGACTTAATAAACAAGAATAAAATTATTTTGAGCATTTTTCTCCACGGTGTATTGAATTATTTACATTTAGTATTTTCTGGATGTTAATTTTCTTTATGATAATGTGTTTAATCCCAAATATTTTTTTATTGCTCACTCTTTACATTAATATTGATTTTGGCCAGCATTTAATTTAATTGTAAGCCATTTTGTGTACAAGATTGCAAAATGATAGAACAGTAAATATTCATCATCCTCTGTAGTTTTGTATCTGTGAAACAAATTTATCTGTGGCATTTTTATTCCTTCAGTTTTGAAATATGAGCCTAACAATAAGACTGCTCAGGAATTTTATCCACTTCTTGAAAAAAAACTAAAACTAGGTAAGATCTTACACCTTAAATTAAGACAGAGTTTTTTGAAATAGTTATGATTTTTTTCTAGATGTTTTTTATGTTAATGTTTTGTAAGTACAAAATATGTTAAACATGCAGTGATCATTACAATGATGTTTGTGGCTTTGCTGTATCAGTGCTTGAAATGTTGAATCTGAATTTTGTGGTTATATCAACATTTATATTATCAACTAAATATTCTGTTTCTACCTTTCACCACAATTTTTTTTGTCATTTGTCTTATGTGCCTAAATTTTAAAGAAACATTTCCATTTTCTGGTAGATTTTAGAAATCCTTGTTGATTATTGTATAGTTTGAAATAACATTGTACTCAAGAAAGAAGTTGCTTCAAAATTAAGTTGTTAATATTAAAGCCAGAAGGCTCAACTCATCCAGTTGATAGTTTAGTGAAGTAAACAAAAACAAAAATTTTTCTATTGTATGTATGATTCCTCAGAGTTTTCTCTATTAGCAGTCTGTAATTTTTATTTGGCTATTGACACTTCTGAGCTTTGAGAGAAATGTTAATTTTTTGAACTGTTTAAGTGTGAACAATGAAAGTTATTGTTTATTAGATTTTATAATGAAGATATCAGTCACTTGACTTTAATATTTTATTCTAGAAAGTTCATTATTAAAGTGAGAATGTTGGTGTACATTTAATGTTTTAAAAATTACTCTTTTTATTTGCCAGTAGTCTTGTTTGGTTGGGCAAAATTAATATTCTCCTTTAAGTTAGTGAAAGGCATGAATTTGATTATTGGAAATGATATCAAATAATGAAATAAGTGGAAATATAAATGAATAATGTGAAATTCCAAACAAATTCATGTGTAATAATATAGTTAATCATCTTTGCTGTATTAGTATTTTTCTGTATTCATGTAATGTTTGTTACATGTTTTTACATTGAACTTTATACTTTCCAGTTAAGGAATCAAAAATGTCAACTGAATAGTTTGTACACTTTTCTAAAGAAATTGGGAAAATATTTGTAATTGTCAACCTCTTGCAGTTTTTTCCAAAAGCATAGAGAGAATAAGTAAGAATAAAAATGAGCTACTAAAAGTACATAATCACAACAGTAAAATGTTAAATGTTGCAAATATTACTGAAATATTCTTCTTTCACATTTTAGCAAATTATGGAATTGTATAAGTATATATTACATAAATTCTTAAGTATTACATTCTTCTAATTTAAACACATTTCTTAAGTGTTAGTTACTATGGAGTTGAACATATAAAAGCTTTAGCTTGTTCTTAAATGGCAAACAGTGATTTCCTGTTCAAGAGATTTTTGATAAAATATCTCAGTCTCCAAATATTGGTTGTTTATTTTCTCTTGTATACTCATAGAAAATAAAAATACACTACCTCACATTTTGTCAAATTTGCTTCATAAATAAAACAAATTGTACATTGTTTATTTGACGCTTCTTTAAAACATCAATGCAATAATAAAAAAAATACTTTGAATCATCTCTATTTATCAAAATTGCCTGAATAATTGAAGTAAAGGAAAATTGAACTAAATTTAGTTCTTGTTTAATATCGTGTGTTTCTTCTATTTGCCTCAGTTGTGTCTGTTATGTATTGCCTTATGAATTGACAAAACTGTCTGACTTGATTTTGAGATATAGCTGTCTGTTCTTCTCTCAGTGCTGTTCCGAATTGTTGTTGCATTTCTGTGGAGTGTGGATGCTGAGGCAAACACCTGTTTGGTAAATCACATATAAATTCTATGGGGTTCTTGTCTAGGCTCTTTACTGGCAAGGAAAAGACTAATCCGACTATTCTTCAGAAACTATATAGATACAAGTCATGTATAGTCTGGCAATGTAATGCTGAAAAATTGTATCAAGTGCAACTTGGTACAGAAAAGACAGAACCACTGGTTGAAGAATTTCATTCTGATATCTTGGAAAATTCAAATTTTCCTCAGTAAATTGAAGCTCTCTTTGGTGATGTTCAGGAATATTGGCCCATACCATTATGCTGGTGTCTCCCCATCTGTCTGCTTGCTGTACATATGGAGCAGCATATTTTTCATTTTACTTCATGTGCATCCTTTGTCTTCCATTGGCATTGAAACACTGAACCTTTTCTAAACAATAAAATGACCACCATCCACCATTGCAGTATCCATTAAAGACAGATCTGACACTATTTAATAGGGTTCTTTCAGTGTGAAGTTCAGCTCCCAACATGTTGCAGAAGATTCCAGAGGGTTCTAGCACTCACAGACCTGTTTTGTGCTCCAGTGGTGACAGCAGATGTCTGTGCAGAGGACTCGAACCATTTGCACACATGCACCAGTTGGATCCATTGGCCTTGATAAGGGATAGTCACGTAAAGTATTCCTGGTCTTGGGCATTCTGCTGAACTTCCTGTATTGTTATGCTGATGGTGTAAACATCTGTTTGTCGAATGGTGGACATTCAATACCCTGGCTATGGCTCTGATTCTTTGACCAGTTTAGAACATACAAAGAGTTCTAACTCTTTATAATAACTGAGTCAGTCATGGTATCATCATTGAATGCTGTTAATTTAACTGTTTTTGGTTACTTTATTAATTAGTTGGGTCACACTATTTTGAGTTGTAGTCACTGGAATTTATACACTTTATTTCAGTGGTGCACAAACTTTTTGAGTCAGGGACCACAAACAGACTTCTCATAACCATTGGGGGCCACAAAAAAGTGAAGATTAAAATCGTCTCACAGTTGTTTCACACAATATGGACATCACATTTAAGAACACACAAATAACGATTACATCAAAGTTTGCACATTATTCTAAGAAATGATACGTCAACTGTCACAAAGTCAGTGCGATGGATGGTGCTGCATGTCATCTACAAGCTTAGAAATGTCTAGCTTGATGTTTGACATTGAAAGACACAAGACTGCTTCCAGATAATCATCAGTCAGCTGATTGCAAGTGTTGTTTTTGTTCAGTTTCATATGCAAGAAAGCCTGTTCGCAGCAGTACATGCTGGTGTGGACAAGTGTGTTCTCTTTCAGATTACCAAATGTATCAGGCAACGTTTTGTAGAAGTCAAGCAAACTGTTTTCTCGGTAAATAGCTTGCAGTTCATCAGATGCCTGGAGATCAGTAAGTTCGAGCTAATATTCTGCTGACAAGTCATCCATTGACACACTGAACGGATCATCAGAAAGTTTCATCAACAATCTGCATTGGTCAAAGTCATGTAACCGTGAGTTGAAGGATTGAATCAAAGTATCTAGCTTCCCAACATAAACATGTGTGTCAATGTCCTGACTCTTCTGTAGTTGTGACTGAAAAGTAGGAAAGTGCACGAATTTGCCTGATGCTGCTTGCTGACAGACAAGCTGATTTTAGCCTTGCAACTTCAAATTCAGATCATTCAAGTGTTGTGTCATGTCGACGAAAAAGGTCAAATCAGCTTGCCATGCTGGATCAGTCATGGAAATCACTTCTGTGTTTTTGTTCTAGCTTCTGAGGAATTATATCACCTCATTAATCAACTCCCAGAATCTTCCGAGCATTTTCCCTCAACTCAGCCAGCGTACTTCACAGTGATACACAAGGTTACCATAGTCTGAATCAATTTCTTCAAGAAGACTTTGAAACTGACAGTGATTGAGCCCTCGTGATTTGATGAAATTAATGGTTTTCGTCACTAATGCCATCAGTGCCTGAAAACCAAGTTCTTTACTGCACATGTTCTGTTGGTGAATAATACAGTGCAACTTCACCAACTGTCTGTTCTGCTTTCCTCGATGCATCATCAACAGTGCTACCAGCCCGCTACTTTCTCCAGTCATGGCTGGTACTCCATCAGTTGTCACACTTACCAGTTTCATGAAATCCAATGAAACACTACTACACAGTCGTACTGTCTCCTTGAATAGAGCAGACCCAGTTGTCTGACCCTTCATGGAACCCATGCGGATTAGTTCCTCTGTGATATCAAACGATGACGACACACCACAAACAAAAACTAGTAGCTATGTTGTTGAACTGATGTCAGTTGATTCATCTGCTGCCAAAGAGAAGTAGACAAAGTTGGCTGCTTTATTTGTAAGCTGCCTTGTCATGTCTGCTGAGAGGTGTGAAATTTTTTGTTGAACTGTCATACGATTCAAAGCCACCGTCTGTAGCTTGCAAACCGCTTCCGGAGACAACTTTTCCAATGCAGTAATCATACATTGCTTGACAAAATCACTATCAGTGAACGGTCAGCCAGATTTCACTATCATCAACGAAATATCACATCTGACTTCACATGCTGCACCTAAATTAAATTGTTGCTATACAGTTCATATGTAAAGCATTATTTACTGTCTGTATGGTATTTGTGTTCTGCTTCATCTTAATTTTCAGCGATTATATTGTGGAAAGCCATTTTTATGTAAATTGATTCTACTAACTTATTTTGAAATGCTTCATAAACAAGCTATTTAAAATTTGAAAATGAATATAAAATTCATTCTATTATTGGATCATCTTTTGCTGCCAAGTTGTATAAGTCTTAGGGAATTACACCCCTCATCAATAGCTGTAGACAAGATTGTATATATAATATATATATTTTTTCAGTTAACTTTTACTCGCCACAGAGAGCTTGTAATTGTATGGTATTTGAAAAATGTGTAGCATTGATATTTATAATTATTTAGCAGAAAAGCTGTTTAAAATATTGAAAATAAATATGCAGCCCAATGTATCATTCTCTTCACTATTTGTCACTTAGTTATATCACCAAATCCAAAGAATGATAGTTCATTGTATTAACTTATGATGTAACAAGTCAATCCAGTTACTCACTTTTACATTCTTAAAGAAAATAAAAATACTATTAAAATATATTTAATAATTGTTAATATGTGTATTCCTTAATTTTATATTGAGTTTTTCATAAAACAAGTGCAAATGCTACACATTATCAATACCATACATACTATTCACTTGACTACATTTACATTTCAATTGTTTGTGTATCTTAGATCACTAAATATTTATTTTATTTGCACCTTTTATGGTCAAAATTTGCTTGATCTGTTGATTTAACTTTCTATTGTCTAAATCTCACTTTTTTTAAAGTCTCCTCACATTAGTGATGATTTTAGGGTTTGTTTCAGAGGATTGAACACATCATTAATTCAAGAATATCCTTTTACATTCTTTGAAAGCTTCTAGGAAGAATACAGTTGCTTTTTTTTTTAATTTAACTGTAGTCGTACTTCAATCTGGAAAATGCAGCTGATTTATGTCTAACTTTCACAAAAGTTGTATAGGTTGTTCCAGTGACCTCTACAGCATTCATCTTTCTAGTGGTATATTCTTAGTTACACTTGAGTAATTGGACTGTACCATCACTAAGACAGATAACTATTCAACCAAATGCATTCTTGCTTTTTGGATAAGAAAATTGTTTTATGATGGTTCTTTTACCTCAGCATATATGGATAATATACTTGATTTAGTTTGTGGTATGCTATAATTATCATGAAATCCACCCTTCTCAAGCTTTGCACAAAATGTCAATGCCTGAACCAGAATTAAACACCTTTAACTTCACCATACAAATAACAGAACCATAGTGAAGTACCTGATACCTTGAAATGCCAAATTGCTAACTTACCAACAAAGAACTTCGTCTTGCTTTTAAGTATCTTGAGCAAAATATATGAATCTCTACTCAACCCCATGCAAACAGGACTGGTGACTCAAGTTTGTTTGGCTCAAGCTGACTATTGTGTTCCACAGACCTGATATGGCTCTGTTATCTCAATGTGATAAGAACTGCAGCAGATATATGTATCTCTCATTTGGATTTGAATAAAATAATGTGAAAGAGGAAACAAAAAGCCTTTTCATAAATTGCAAACAACAGTGAAACCAGACAATTACAGTTCTAGGGCTTTTTTTATTTGGTAGACCATAGACTGAAAAAGTAAGTGAATTTGAGAATACATTTTATCAAGCTGGAGCTAAATAATTAAACTGAACAAATAAAAAATATTTTGCATTTGAATATTTCATCACCAGTAGCATATAAATTACCATTTCTGTCTTGAAGGAAACAAATGATGTAACTTTCTTGTTGAGATGTATAAAATATTTTAAATTTTGGTGATTTTTTATAAATTTATCTTTATAAACACTATTTATAGAGGTTGAACGAAGAGAATGTCGCTACAGCTGGGAAGCAGATGACGATGAATATTCTACTGTTTCTGAAGACTCAAGTGATCACTTTTCAAGTGCAAAGAGTGGAGATAGTGATAGTTTTATGTCAAGGTAAATATGAATTACAGAAGTATACTATAGTCCTGCTTTCCTAATATAATCTTACTAAACAGTACTCTCTGTCTGCGATTTTGTAAACAGGATAGACTCATTTTTATTGAAGTCTTATGTCACATTATGATGTGAGTGTTCCTTGTAATTTCTAGAAAAAATGCTTATAAAAGAAAAATCAAGACAAGAAGTTATAAACTGTTGTCCAAAATTGTCCTTACAGGAAACTAAAAAACTGACCCAATAAAGAAAATATTGTGGAAAAGCAACAGAATTATCAAAAACAAAAATTCTGCTAAGATACTTACTTCCACTCACAAAGATAGCTATTCTTGTTAAGTGCTGTTCTCTGTATGCAATATTTTTCTTCTGTCTCCTATTGGAACTGAAAAATTCCAACATGTCTCTCTTGCAAATCATCATGTGTTACTTCACCAATATGTGATGTGACTTTTTTCTCCTGTACAGAACCATCACTTCCTATTTGGCAGCTCTTTTATTTAGAGGTACTTTTTTTGTTTAATGATTTACATTTGACTAAAGTTCCCTCACAAAATGGTTTTCTTTGGTTTAGTTTTCATTCAGACAGTTTCTTTACTTTAAAAGTTTATTAGTGGGTTCCAGTTGCATAATCCTTTTTCACCATATGAATTTAGTAGACTCTTCTTCACTATGAATTTTGAAGTTTACATTACCACTTTGGGGGATGCACCAGTAACTAGTGTCCTTTCTTAAGCCTCAGGTGCAGGTGACCTGATGGTGGATTTATCCACTGAAAGTTTAAATGTTACTTGGGCCAGCCTTTGTCCATGGACTTCACCCAAGTTTTTCCCGAACATGCGGAGCCTGTTCTGATTTATGAGGAGCTTGATTGCTAACATGATCTTTTTGGATATTGTTTCTTGGATATGTGATGTTTAATCACTTTCTCCTATTTCTTTCACTTTCTCATTTCTCCTTTCCCCGTTTTCTTTCTTCCTCCTCAGGATCCTGTGACCAGTCAGCTTCTGTTGGAAGTGGTTTGGGAATTGTTGTCTCGTCAGACCATAGAACCTGTTCCTCATCTTGCAACAAGTTTATATTTCTGACTTTGTTGTTGTTCTCAAAAAAATTGTGATTGGAAGCTGATGATAGGTGACCAGTCAGCTTCTGTTGGAAGTGGTTTGGGAATTATTGTCTCATCAGACCATAGAACCTGTTCCTCATCTTGCAGCAAGTTTGTATTTCTAACTTTGTTCTTGTTTTCAAGAAAAATTGTGATTGGAAGCTGATTATAGGTTTATCTTATTTCAGTAACTTTGTTTACCTACCCCAATTTAATATGGAGTCTTTTGTCATCCTGAGGTTGGCATTTTCTATGGGCTTATAGATGATCATAATGAATGTTGCCAAACCTAATCTTTGTTTTTTTTTCTCAGGTGATATATAAATTTTGAGCTCTGTTTTTCAGGCTTGCTTTGGATCCTTATATTTTCTGTCAGGTAGTCTGGGCATTTGATCAACATCTTCACATTTTGAGGATGCATTTTCACAATTACATGGACGACTGGCTACTTCTGGCTCATTTCAAATTGGGAGTTGGCCACCCATAAATTACACATCTCACCTTTTTCCTTTCTTCTTATCTCTGTTGTCCATTGGGAGAAATTTAACAATCAGGCATGTGTACCATACCCAATACATTTGTCTCTCATTATTTCCAGCATTTCACAATTTGTTTCTTCATCTGGTTTCATCACCCATCTGTGGCTGTTATTCAGACTGTGGTGTAACTCTGATTGGTAAGTTTCTATTCATACTATTTTTCCTGGGGCCTTCTCTTCATTCATCATAATATAAATCCTGCTTCCCTTATGTTGAGTGGTGCTTGTCCAGGTATTCTTTAACTTGAAATCTGCAATGTACAGCCATGCTCATTCATGCTTTATATTTCACAGTGCTCTCCATTGAGATGGGATGTTCCACAAGATCATCAGTAGCGGAATAACTTTGCGATGTTTACTTAAAAAACATGTACATCCTGCACTGTACCACCTATGGACAGCATGGGTAGAACAGAAGGGGATTGCTGCCTGTAGTAAATAGCTTGGTATGTTTTGTTTTGTTTTTCAAAATATGGTTTTATTGCCACTCATTGCAGTATTTCTGGTGATGATGTTCCTCCTTTCTTCTAATGGAGTGAGGAGTCAATACTACTCTCCAGTTTCAAGCTGCTGAGGTGGAGGAACCCTCCTGAATGGGTTCCAAACAAAGATGGCTATAACCATTCAGTGCACAGTGAGATGGTGTTTTGCACATGTAGATGACATAATGTCCTCCTCTTTGTGATATACAGTTACAAAGAAGTGTTATATCTAAGACAAATGCAGTTTACCACCTTTATTGGAACCCTTTATCCCTCCACAATAGGGTTATGGGTGGCTTTGATCAGTGTCAGACTCATTTACTTTGGCTGGCACAAGTCTGGAGGCCCTATATATATTATGCACCTAATTTAAGACCCACCAGATGCTACCCCATAATGATGATCTTCTGTCCTTGTATTCTTTATATTGAGGTCATTCATCAGAAGGAAAATCCAATCTGTCATTTTGAGTGCATCATATTTTGACATTTCTCTTTTTAGAGCCATTAGCCACAATGGGATCAAAGTCATGGACTCCTGCAACATTGGCAAACGTTTTTCATACAGGAGAAGGCTTCTTCTATACCTGATAACTCTCTGTTGTGAATAATTTTAGTTGCAAAAAATGCCATTTTTTAGTTATGAATTCTTTTAAACTTAAGTCATACAAGGTTGGATTGACATTAAATTAAATAAAAACTGTGCACAAAGTGAAACATAAAGATATAAAATCTTTTGTTATGTTATATTACACAAACACAGTAGAACCATCACATTGTATTGGTTCTTCCTTAAATCTATTCTGGCAATATCTTGCAACAGATTGTGCAAAATCAAGATCATGTTTCAAACCAGATTGTTTTAACAAAAATGAAATCTAAAAATTGGTTTTCTAAATTTGAAATTACAGATTATTTAAATTCCATGATTTTTGGCTTCCAGGAAACCTCTTATTTACCCAGAATGACCTATGCTACTCACGTCTTGTGATTCTCATTACAACACAAGTTTTGTTGCATTTCTAGACATCACCTAAACAACCATCAAAGAATACTGTTGTTGTTGTCATTATGCAGCATGTAATGTTAAGCAATGTTCTCTCCAGGCAGTAACAGATTTTATCTACTTCTGAGAACAACAAGATTAACCTAATGATTTTCACAACCACAAATGTGAAACCTGTACATATTCAGACCAGAAAATGAATTGCGAATGAATTTGATAATACTACAAGAACATAGAAACCAATGGTATATTCAAATATAGCAGTATACTATTCATATTAAAAGTTTGTGAACTCTTGTAACTTTTAACTATTTTAAGTGCCTTCTTGCAGAGTCTTTATTTCAATGTGCTCCTTTAGCAGATTGTTACTGGATCAATACTGAAGTTTAATAAGCTCTGTATATATCAATAAAACCTCTTTTCATTGCTTGATCTCATACTGATAGTACTTATTGTAGACTTCAGCTGCCTGCTACCTTTATTACCATGATACTAGTTTGTTTACATGGTTAATTCATAACTGGCTGTTTTTCTATAGGAGGAAAAAACATATCTTTACTTGCTTTATCCTACCACATACATAATTTTTAATTTTAGCTAATATTTATGGTTTGGTAGGTTAGGTATTGGAATTAAAATAAAAGTCAATTTGTAAATTACCCTTATGAGCAGAATGAAGCTTTCCTCTTCAAACTGGGAAGTTTTAAAAAGGAAATGTTATCAGAACATATTGGTTGGATAAGATTTAGATTTGGATGCAAGAAGTATGCTTGATTGATGCTTAAGTGACAAGGATTCTCTCTGTAAAGGGTGTATTGAACATGAATAATCACCTTAGTTTTTACAGATCATTAAATGGTGAAGGTATTAGAAAGGGTGAAAGAACTAACTGATCCAGTTCTGTGAGAGATGCCAGGAGAATAGTGATTATTGTATTTGAGTTTCTTGCTAAAATTAAATTTTGGTTATTGCCACGTAAAAGTTATATACAATGAATGAATTTAACTCAATTTGAAAATACCAAGTTTATGAAAATATGCTATTGAATTAATTTACATACCAGCTTCTGTTACTCTCAACTCTATTATAGTAAATTATTGCTTTGGCTTGAGTGTAGTAACCTTGTAATATCTGTACCATAAGGTTGCTTGAGTCTGTATTTCTGTTTCTTTGTCTGTGAAAGAAAATGTTTTACTTCTAATTTGAGCTGAGCAACTGTCTTAACTGATATAATCAATTGTGTATGAGCATTGCTTACATTGTTTAGTTTTATATAAAATATCCAGTATATGATTAAATTGGTTAATGTCTTGAAATTAATTAGCTAATTTAAATTAATATTACTGATTATTCCATATATCCAGTAATTAAAATTATGATTAAAGCGATTAATGTTAAGAAAATAATCAACTAATCAAAGTTAGATTTACTGATTACTGTTTTCAGTTATTCAAACTATTGAAGTGAGTCAAACATTTCTATTATATTTTATGTTTGTTAAACATGTAACTGTACAATGGGTTTTGTTCTTCCATCCATAGGTATTAAGACCAGATGTTTAGTAGTACAAGTTTGTTCTGTTTGTTATAGCCATCCTATATGAAAATAATCTTTTTTTTTTTTGCCATATTGGAAGAATAATCAATTATTGAACCCTACTATGGATTGAGTACAAATTCCACTAATAACTTTTATTTATGTCTGATACATCCCCTGCTAGCACAGCAGTAAGTCTACTGATTTACAATGCTAAAATCAGGGGTTTGATTCCCCTTGGTAGACTCAGCAGATAGCCCAATGTGACTTTGCTGTAAGAAAAACACACACACACGTCTGATACTATTATTACCATTAAGCTTTCAGGGGTATAACATGCACTGTAGGGATTTTAAAACACTTTATATGATTAATTTTCTCATTTGTATGAGTTTGACAGCAGTTTTAATGCTCTCCTCCCATTGATAATGCTTTAGTGTTTACTCCTCAAACTTTGTTCACCATTCCAGCAAAGTTAACCATATAGTGGTTAACATGTCAAACTAAATCTTAAGGTATTTGGTCCACTGCTGTAAAAGTAAGATCCACTCTTTATTCAAATTGTATGAGTTTGATAGTCATTTCAATTCATCAGTAACTTTGGAGGAAATTGGAAACATTTCATAATAACATTAAATATTGTAAAGTGTGGAAATTTCTATTTTTTGAGACATTCTAACAGTCAAAAGTGAAACTAAGTTTCATGCAGTGTCTAAAGCCAATTCTAAAATGCCATTTATAGTGAATGTATTTTTTCTAGTTAACATAATTGTTACATTTAATATTGGTAATATTTCTTAATTAAATCACTATTACTTCCTGCAATATAAAAGTAAAATACCAAGGGACCATAATATTTTAACTGTAAATATGTGTAAAGGTCCCCTTGAGATGGATTCCTGTATATGATGAGGGGATCTCCCAGAAAATGTACTGTAGTATAAGTTTACCTTCTCTGGGATCTGAACATCCACCCACATGTTTGCCATGCATGGTGACCTGTGAAGAGGAGAAGAGGATCCTGGTGGTTGAGGAGCCCAATGCTCCACACTACTGTGGTCTTGAATTCCTTGGGGTGACTCCTCCAAGGTCAATTGGCTGGTCCACTTGGACTAGGTTCAACCAAGTACCAGTATTGGATATTCTCAACAGGTGTTGTGGACAATGTGTTTGGGTGTAGTGCTCATAAAACACTGGCATTGCTCCATTGTTTTTGTTTTGCATTACAGTGCATCCCCTCATAGGGCTTCATGGTAGGTAGGAACAGTGGGCACTGAAATTTTCTTATTTTATTATGGATATCCCCATTCATGAACAAAAAAAAAAAATGAAAAACAGATTATCAGAAAATAACTGTTACATAGTCACCATCAAAATTGGACCCAAACCTTGATTTCTCATTCTGCATTCATTATCTGAGAAATCATTAGGGCAGATGTCCCTCTTTTTCATTCAAAAGGGATTAGAAAGGCTTGCTGGCTCTCTTAAGTCAGTAAGGTGGCTGTGCTCAGGAGATATTTCAGGTGAAAACGTCACTACAGCACACTAGACTCTGCTTGAATTCAAAGAACATTGGGAATATACCCATTGAGGTTACTCCCCATGCTACCTTGAATTCCTTAAAAGGAGTTCATGTTGAGAGAGACTTGAAGAACATTCATGAGTCAGATATTCCCAAGGCATTTTGCACTGGGTGGACTGCATTTGGCCTATTCATATATGATCCTCTGGCTCAGGACAAGTGCTATACCCCTCAGGTGTGCCTTGTATTTTAATTGTGGCAACATATACTATTTTTTAATGGTGGTTGCTCTTCACTTGATTATTTGTATTTGTACCTTCACCAGCTCCTTTATTTTTCTCATATGGAATTCTAGCTATGGGGGAGTAGAGGTACAGTATTACCTGTATTAGAAGTTAACATTTTCTAACACTGAAAATATTAAAGATTGTGCCATTAGGGTAGAGGGAGCTAACTGTGCTAGTATAGAGGGTACAATGGGATTGGTGGAGTGTGGTCACATGGTCAGCAAATGTTGCTGCAATAATGCAAAAAAATTAGGTTATAAACGACTGTTGCACTTTTAAAAAGTTTACCACTGCTTAGGGTGCAAATGAAAGATGAGGTTGCTATGGGTTAGAGAATTACATTGGAAGTACACTTTCAGTGTTAGAAAATATTAACTTTTGCAACTGGTTAGAATATATGTTTACACTTTAAACTAATCCTATTTGAAAATATATGAAAAAAAGAACTAATGTTTTGTGCTTCCATAGGATGCAAGCATAATCACTTCTTTTTGTGCATCCTGACCCTATTATCTTCATATTTTAAGCTAAGAGGTATGTAAATGAGCATAATGTGTGGAGGAAGTTATTATTATTAAACTTGTTTATAACACCTTTCAAATAACATTGTTCTTGGTGAGTCAGTGGAAAGCTGGAGGACTTCAGTATGGTAAAACAATTAAAATATTTTTGTAAACTAGTCATAAGAAACTTAATAATGTGTTATTTTCACTACAAGTCATGTCACAATAAATGTATTTGTTTCAAGCTAACAACAAAGGTTGTTTACAAAGTGTTATCTTTGTGCTTAGTTTTTTGTTGAAATTGTAGCTGCTTGTATATTTCAATATATTACAGGAAAATTATTCATAAGTTTTTGAAATTCGATATTAATTCATCCATCTTTATATGTGCTAAACAATAAATCTGATGAAAAAGTTAAAAATAAAAATGTTTGTTTTTTGTGGAAACTTCACACAAAAAAGAGAGTTTTTCTATCAGTAAATTGAAAGAAATACTTTGAAGATAGAAGGTGGAATGGTAAAAAGCATAAAGAGAGTTTGAGTATATGTGTGTGTGTATTTGGTTTATATATTTTTTTGCTTTTCTGTGTTGGTATTATGTACATACATTATTTTATTGGAATATGTCAAATAAATTGATTTAAATAGAACATCTCCTAATCACTTCTTATAGAAATGGCTACTGTAAAAAAACATTCATTTTAGTAGTTGTGTTTTTCTTGCATTCAGTAAAATGGCAAGGAAAAATCCCTGCATCAACTTATTGGTTTTAATAGAAGGGAACTAGTATTACTTTAGTGTGAAAAACATTCACAATAGCTTATGTAGGTCCACTTTTCAACGAGCACAAGTTTAGTAGGAATTTAATTATATGCAAATCTTTATTCTTTATCTAATTGAAAAGGTATTTGAGACTGTTACTGTTAAAACTAACACTTTGAGCTGGAGGTTATTCAGTTTGTGTTGATATATATTAGTACTTAATTATTTCATACTTGCTAAGAAGTTCCATGTCATAGTAAGCTAAGAATTGAGGTTTTAAGTTTACGTGTAGTCAGTTCAGATACATTAGTGATAGGAAAATGTATGGACTAAAACTACTTGTTTCAAAATGTGCAAAATAATTTGGTACAGGTACTAATAAAGACACGTGTATTTAAGCCTTTTTGAATCAGAAGAGTGTTTGAGGTTGTTCAGCTTCTCATGAAGAGTTTATTTTTTCATCTTTACAATTTTTATGCAAAACTATGCAAAGAGTTATTTGTGTATAGCCATTTTTAGTTCTGATTAGAAAGACTAAAATGAGGAATCTTGTCAACAATACCCACTGTCAGCTTTTTGGCTACTCTCTCTAAATGAATAATGAATGGGATTTAGCCAATGGATAGAATTAGATATCTTGTGTCATGTCTGAATTTTTCTTATTTTGGTTTTGTGAAATGATTGTATCATTATAGTATTATCCTAACTTGTGGTTCTTTACAGTTTCTTCCAGTTTTACCTGTTTATATCATTATGCATGGAAAACGAGGATACTAGGAAAGTGAACTAAGAATGTATAATAGTTCTTACAATAATGGTTGAAATTCGTTATTATTTCCTTTGTTTTAGATATTATTATGGATATTGAAAGGTTTTATATGTTAAAAGTTATGCATATTATTATTATTTGTCTTTCTTAGTGATCAAGATAGTGAAGAAATTACAGGCATGAGTTCAGAAAAAGGTTGTAATGAAGTGATTAAAAAAAGTGATGTGGGTGAGAAGAACATTTTTTCGCATAATATTGAGTAAGGTGTTAAATTTTTTAATTACATACAAGAGGGAATAAGCCAGTTGTATGAGCTGTGTATATAATTTTATTGTATTGCTTACATTACTATCCTGTTATTGAACTATTTTACACAAAGCATGACTTTACCTTCATCTGTTGTTTTGTATTTTCCAGTTGACTCACAATGTAAATAAATATCATGTGTCCCAGTTTCTCAAGTTTAGTATCTATACTGACTTCCTATCAACATACAGACTTATAGCAATAATACTATGTGGATAATGAAACTTTATAATGTAGTGTGTTACTTGTGATAGTTTACTGCACTATGTTCAAGAAATAAAATTGATGATAGTGGTACTCACTAATCAATTAATACATGCCTCATACAACACACACACAAGGAGAGAAAAGGAATGGGTGTGTGCTAGCTTTATACATTTTTCAAACACTGCACTATTGTATCATGCTAATACAAAAAACAATTTTGCCACAATTGCAGATTTCCCAGTGTGACACTGCTCTAAAGTAAAACTTCTTACTTGATGAATTGACTAAATACCACCATGCAATCTCCGTAATATTTGTTTTTAAAATATTTAGTAATCCCACACTAATTTCCTGTAATTCAAAAAAATGGATAGTTGAATAATGAAAATATTGTTTTACTACTACCAATAAGGGTAATAGTGTTTTTATTTAAAGCATATCTTAGTTGCAATTAGAAATGATGGAGTAGTTAGTAAGAAAAATTTTTTTAGTTATTGGAATAAAATAAAGATAAAAGTAATAATCAATACAGATTTCTGTCATCAGAATATTTTAATTACTTAATACACTTGTAAAGCAGTAAATTTAATTTAACTGTTTTAATAATTATTTTATTTCATCAACACAATAAAAATATGTTTCATGTTTACAAACATTCCAATTCATTAAAACAGTAGTGTACCTACTAAAACGTAAGCCCAGCACAGTTAGAGTGCTTGACTTGCAGTCTGAAGGTTGCAGGTTCAAATCTGCATTTTCAGCCATTTGGGACTTATAATTTTATGGTCAATTCCACTATTTGTTGGTAAAAGAGTAGCCCAAGAGTTAGAAGTAAGTGGTGATGACTAGCTGCCTTTCCTTTAGTCTTTATTTTTAAATTAGGAATGGCTAGCACAGATATAGCCTTCATGTGGTTTTGAACAAAATTCAAAACAAACCAAATTACTAAAAAGTAAAAACTGTAAATTTAAACAAAAGACCAAAGATCAACAAGATACCTTTATTAAGCCTTAAGCAATCTCCAGTTGTGTTTGTTTTTTGTCATACTATTTTATTATATATATATATACTTGTGTCTAGATAAACTATTTGTACCTCATTATATAATATTTGGAGAAGGTTTTGTCATTTGTTAATGTATTAAACTTGAGCTTGAATTAAATTCTTTTATACCCAATTAATTTGTCTTTGAACTGTCTCAAAGTTTACTTTATCTAAGTTATATCTTCTCACTGAATAAAATTTCTGTAGCTTTCAAGTAGAAATACTTTCAGGATTCACAAACAAATAGGGTTGAGAAAAAGTTTACAGAAAATATGAAACAGCTCCTAAACCTGTATATTTACTACTTCTTGCTGTTTACAGTCCTATGTAAACTTTCTTTATAACTGTTTTCAAAGCTGTGTTTCATTAATAAATGATTAAACCACTCGATGTGGCCTTATAATAAGGTTTCATCCATGGTCTATGCAAAAATTAAGGAAAGGATTTGAAAATAAAGAAGTGAATAATATATCTTCAAGGGGTAGTAGGTTTTTTAGCAAAAATAAAGTTCTTCTTCTTTGGAATGTGAAGAAAATTTATATTAAATCATTGACAAATGCACTGATTGCAGATGAAACTGTTCACAACAATACAGCATTCAGAATGCAAAGTTTTTTTTCATTTTTCTTCATGAATTATACTAAATACATTTCAGAAAATGACAAATTATTAATCTGATTTTTTTTATTTGGTTAAAACTGTTGGAATAGTTAGAATTAACATATAAAATTCACTTTCAACTTTGTTTTCAAAACTTTTATAGTGGCAGAAAATATTAATAGAATAGGAGGAACCTGTTGAAGAGCTTCAAGTACAATAACTTAGAATAAGTTACTTTTTTAAATCAAAAACTATTTTACAAGAAAATATATTGTACATTCAAGTTATGTAACATATAGTTTGAAACCTGTAGCAAGCTGAAAATATAAAGTTTTGTGTTTCTGTACAAATTTTCACAAGACTACTGAAAATACTGAATTTTTATTGATGAAAGTAAACATTGATTATAAGTCAGAAAAGTACTAAATATAACACTGACTATTAAGATTACCATTATGTACAGGTTAACACAAGTTATGTATGCTTAGTTCTTGTCTTTATATTTTACATGACTCAACTGTATTAGGCTGATAAATTATATAGTAGTAAACAGAGTGTACACAACTAAATTTATGTTACCAAACATATGGATACTTTAGATGTTTTATCACTATACAAAGAGGCAAGAAACTTAACTGCATGTCACCACACTCGTTTAAAGTATAGAAGAATAAGATTATCACGGGTACAAAAATAGTCACTATTTTGTACACTGTGACATTTCATTGCAAAATGGGCAAAAAATTAGTATTTTGAATTGACCAAATTGTGATTTGACATATCTCTAGCCTTATATTGTTCTATCATTTTTTATTTATTAGATAGGTTCTTTTAAATTATTTGAAGAAATTAACTTAAAATCCAATCCATAATGATATTAAATTAGTTTATTTCTTCCTTAACATTTCTGCAAGCTGCTTTCACTTGTAAACTTTTGTAAATTGTAAGCTAAGTAATTTCACGAATGGTACTCAAATGGGAAATACCACAACTAATGTAAAAAAGCAATGTTGTAGAATTTAATGGCTAACTGATTGAGTTACTGTATGTGTAGGAAATTGACACTGATCCAAATAATTTGCAAAACTGTACACTTCATTGGTCTAAACTGACCAATGCTGTATTGACTTAGTACTCATTCACTATTCAGTAAATGCAAAACATTGATTCTTTTATTTATGATCTAGTCTTATTTCTAGATACTTTGCAGTTTCATTAAATTTTCTTGAAAAAATTTAGTGTTCTAGACCTTCTTCCACAAACTTACTTACTGTTCAACAGCACTATGTCATCCTAATGGAATTCATACTTATTAGTATAAACAGCAATCTATTATTTGATTGCTTTGTTATTTAATTGTTCAAAGTATAAAGTCTTGTCCTTTTTTTCACATCCATGAAAGCTTTTCTAACCATTAATTTCTCAGGACCTTCCATAGTCTTTGGTTTTACAACATCCCAGTGAGTAGATGAAGATTTATTGCTAATAACTCCTGGTATGGATTTTTCACTTTTTTGGCAATACAGTAACCACCTTCCATGTTGTTGCCAAAGGTTCAAACTCTCATGCAGTAATTGTCATGTAGTACATGGATATTTCCTGGTCATGTGGTGTGAAATTATTTGAAGCTACTATAACTTCATGCCCATGACTCTGCATGAAGTCAGTTCTGAAGATGAACTACTCTTCAGTGTTAATTTACGTACACATCGTGAAGTGCAGAAAGGTTTCATGTAGCTTTATTTTTGGTAGAACTTTATATTCACCTGCTGTTTGCAATGATTCTTCTTCTTTTATATATTTCTGGGAGCAATTTCATTAACAAATAAATTGGGCCGAACAATTGTCGCTGTGGAAACATTGTCGGTCAGCACACTGCAAGGTTATTAGGATTATTCTTCATTCTCAGACATTTATTATGATATTGAACAAAACCCTGTAATTTAGCTCATATTCCATGATATTCAATAATATTTTATACAGGGTTCTCAAGTAAAATGCAAAAGCAGTGAAGGAGTTCCTGAGGCCAGTATCATTCACATTTCTGTAGATGCTCCAAGTCACAGAAAGGATAGAAGAATTGTTAATCTAGGTAGACTTTACTATTACTGTTTCTTCATCTTTGAGGAGAGCACAAAAATATCAGGTAAACAATGCCTCAAAATTCACTAACATAGACTTCCATGATATTGTTGTAGACAAACTTTATGATCAAGGAGGACATATTGTAAAACTTTAATGACAGTATTTCCATAAATCAATGTAGAAGTCTAGTACTTGTACCTGTACGTTTATTATATATTAAAATAAGGATTTAAAGGTATCTTACAATGTATTGCTTTGATTTAATATTTTCCTTTTTTTTGTAAAACTGACCATTTCATTGTTAAGTTAATGTTTGATTTTAATGTCGGCTGTATGTTCACTTTGATGGTGTGCTGTGTTGCTGATAAATATGCTGTATGTATCATTTATAAATTTAAAACCTTTTACTTTCCAAGTTATGTGCAAGGATGTCTCTTACCGCTACAATTAAAACTATTACTTCTTGTGACAAAAGGTGTGTAATAATGTCTATTGTTGATGATCTAGGTAAGGGACATTTTGGAAAAGAGAACATGATAACTTATAACTATCTGGTTTGTAAGATATACAAATGGTTTAAAGGAGAAAAAATATTTGTACTGATAAGAGTTAAGACTGTGTTAGAATAATCTATTTTAACTATGGTGACACTTCAGGTTAAGTTAAATTTTAAATTTCTCCTAATTATGAGAGTTTAATCTAAATGTTTTCTTTTTTTTTTAAACGTAACACCTGAAATGTTCATAATAAACCAAACTAATTCTTACAATTAGATTTCAAACAGTCAAGTGAAAAGTGAAAATGACTATCATTAGGAAGCTCAACACACAGTGGGTGACCTTTGGCTTAAAGAAAAGTCACAACAAATTATTCAATGCAATAATTTTCACATTATTTTAGCCCATCATACAAACATAAGGGTGAGGTTCCGAGGGGTATCAGTTGATTCGATGTTGGTAAAACTGCTCTTTCTAAGTGGTACTGGAGTCTGTGCAAGTCAGAATAACTTGTTGAGCTAAACCTCTAAAGCAACAGTGCGAATCAATCATAAGAATGGTTTGAGCGACACTGGTAATGAATCAAGCTGACATCTCATTTCTCAGACACTTACACACCCAGCATCAGTTCAGACTATTAGATTTAGGACTAGAGGTCAGTGCAGTCAGACACTAGTCTCACTATCTGTTCTTCCACAGTGGTGTCATCTGGAAAATCTTGTTTTGATGGACTCTTGAAAGTTACTTTGTTTATTGTACTCTGATTCTTATTCCAGAGTCATCCTCCTCTTCATCTTCAGACATGTTTGAAAGTCGCTTTCATTCATCATCATTTATTGAACCATTTTAATTGCCTTGTGTTTTCAATCTATATAAAGAAAAGATGAGTGCATTTTACAAAAGACAACAATAACTTTTAAGTAATATGAATTATCATAAAATATAACAACCCATAAAAGTGCAAAAAAAACTACAACCATATTTCCTTCTATCTAAATAAGGTGTTTCAAAATTAAACTTCCTTGTAACTACACTTTTTTTGACTAAGATGTTTTGGAATCAAACCTTGTAACTATACATTCTTTGGCTATATTATTCTACCAACTTTCACACACACAAAACTGTGTAAAACCAAATTAACTTATATTTTCAAAATCCAGTTATAGGTGTGAAGAACATGCAGAAAAATGAAAGGAAGGAAAACATAAATCAAGTTCTTTCATGTGAAAAAAAATCTTATGGAAGTCAAAATCCATTCTCGTTAAAATCATTTTCTAATCAACTAAATATGATAAATCTATACATAAATATGCTGTAAATATGAGATGCTTAAAGTTTTAATTTATTTCTGTGTTTAGATATCAGAAATAGGAATTCTGTCTGTGAATCCAATAAAAAAACATTTAATACCATCACAGACACTGGAAGCAAAAGAAGTGGAGAGGTCAAGGTTGAAAGTGACACATGATCATTAGAAATGCACTTGTTTAAACATTTTACAATTAGAGTTACAAAATGGGCATCTTTTAATGAACTGAAGGCCAAGATACCAATAAAACTCACGCCGAACACAATTTGAAAAGAAGCAGTTTAATTATGAGCTTGCGTGACCTTGAGTTTCTTAGCAGAATCTTACGCAAGATCAAAATAACATAAACCTAATGAAATTCCACTGTTATTGATTTCCACTACCAATTTAGTTTTTAACAGATATTAGATCAGCATACCATGCAAATGATAGTGAATGTTTTCAATCCTATACTTTTGATAATAAGAATAAAATATATAAAACCTGAGGAATTTTAACAAATAATACAGAAGACTGCAACGCCTTCATCACACTGTAACGCATCACTAGGTCTTTAATTATCTGCTTGGAATCGTCAAATTTAAAGGAGTATCTTTTTGCTGAATTTTGGGGGTGCTGTGCTCTTTCTGTTGCAAACTCTGCCATAACTCTGTTTTGTTTAGCTATCCTGAGATGTTAATATTAGATTGGTCTGAGTTCAGCTGCTCATTTTCTTCTTTGAATTTAGTAAAAGGTATCTTAAGTATGTTGACATTTGCTAGAGGAATAGCAACATTTTCTGAGTTGGCTTTAGGAGGTATTACTCCTACCTGTAAAGATTGAGAACACTAAAGTTAGTATTCTTATGATGAAACATTCATCACATTTGAACTCACTAATATTTAAAGCAAAACAAAAAACTAAAATAGATTAAATTTTGTTAATATCAGAATACTTTCCAAAGCTCCAAACGACATTGACTTAAAAGATCTAACTCACTAGCTACTACCATAATGAACCTGTGATTAAATTATTTAGTATCTATCAATCAAAATAACTGTTCGGTAATAATGACACATAAAAATGTACATATTAAAACTTGTTCATTTCTTGTACTTCAAATCATAGATAAAATGTTATGCTATAAACAAATCAAAGTTTTAAAAAACATCAGAGAATAAACAGCAAGATGTCTAACTGAATATTAGTTAGATTCATTGTATAACGAACAAAACTTGTACACAATCACCTGTCTCTCATTTTGTAAAGTTCAGCTTTTATTGCCAAATATGTATAACACAACACAGTGGTGCCATTTATTACAATATGATTAAACTATGTTATAAACTCTATGATACATCTGAAAATAAGTTTCACCCACATCAGATAAAGTCACTTCCAGGACACAAAAAATACTAAGCTTAACACACTATTCATGACATTATTTCTTAGGCTATATTCAGAAATGTGTCATCCACAATATAACTCTCAAGAAAGATTCAGTAATAAGCTTTATGTACAATCCTAGACATAACTTTCAGCTAATGGTTTCAGTTAACTAAATGTTCAGTTGTCATTCTCTTCCAATACATTTTGGAAGAGAATGACAACTGAAAATTTAGTTAACATTGTTGCCATCTGGGTAAAGAACTCAGTCTAAAACTACCAATTCTATCACACCATTTTAAACAAAGAAAAAAAAAAAATATATATATATATAGCTAAACTGACGATGCATGTATTTGCATAAAACCAGCATCTCAGTATCCTTATAATTAAGAAGTGAAGAGGTAAAACATAAAAACAAGTACTCAACATAACCTTCAGGATAGATTCAGTAATCATCTTCATGTATCACATACTCAATATAACTTTCAGCTTCATGCATCACATAATCAACCTGACAACTTTCAGAATAGATTCAGTAGTCAGATTTGTATAATGTAATCATCAGCACTCCCAAAATACATCCACTTTATACATAATTCAATGCATCATCCACTATATCACTACCATAATACACATAGTGACAAGTTTCATACAATATTTCAAACATCATTCTTAGAATATATACAATAATATTTTTTGATACAAAAGTTAAGAACCTCAGAAATTACTAAGGTCGTCCTAAGTATTCATCTAATGTAAGCTTAGGATAACATGCAAACACCTTTACATATAACCATACTTTAATAAACTGGAAATATGCACTTCTTAAATGCTACTATTATATATTATAAAATAAACTTCCTAAATGTTCCTTAAACTAATATCAGCCACAACTATCCTATGTTTTATCTAAATAAATAAATGACAAAAATAGGTTTTAGATCTTATATAAAATCTGACAGAAAATGAAATTTGGTAATTACAGTATGACAGTACATGAAACTGGTGACTAAAAAGAAGATAGAAATACAGAATTTCTTGTAAATCACAAATAGGAGAAACCTTATGAATTGCTTCCAAACACAAACATGAAATACATCTTGTGATTTCTAAAACATAAGAATAGCTCTTTAGTAAATAATATTTCTGTGGAAGACAACCACATTGAAATATTTCAATGAAGTGTCTGAGCAAAATTAGTTTCATTCATAGTGTGCTGAAGTAAATAATTTTTGTTTACTATAATGTGTTGTCAATAACGACTTTAATAAAAGTTTAAGACCTGGATAACATTTAACACGAGAAAATATCTACAATAAACAAAATACCTTCAGAAAAAAAAATTAAAACGTGGGGAATTTAAAAACTCTTTTAAATATTAAACACTTTTGTAATGAAAAACAAAAATACATTAAAATATTAAACATAATATTAAGAGTTACGGTATTAAAATAAAAATGTAAATACTGTGATAAAGAAAACAATTTTTAACATTATATGAAACAAAGATATGTATGAAAAGATTTCAACAGAAGAACATAAAAAGAAACCATTAAGTGGTTAGAAAACATGCATAAAATATATTATTGACTAGCATAACGAAAAGTGTTGAATAAACTCCAGTTTCTTAGAGGTCAGCTCAAAGAGAAAGTCAGTCCTACCTTCTCTGTGATTGTATCCTGAAGAACAAACAGTGAGGAAATAACTAAGCAAGCAGTGTTATGATAACATAGTTCAAGTTTTAATATGTTTCGGGATAAAAGATTTATTTTGCTATAGTACTTTAAGTAAGACATTTTAACAGATATTAAAAGTTACGCAGAGCCTAACAATTCACAGTATTATTTACTAAAAAGAGCAACATGAATAAGTTTCAATATCCTTTTCATAATTAATATAATAAGAAAAAAGTAAATAACTGCATGCCAGTCATTACATTTGAGTCATACATCAAGTCTGATTGCAATCAAATGGCTAACTGAAAACTAAAATAAAAATGGCTAATGAATTGTGTTTTTGGTTTACTGGAATAAAGGTAAATGAATGAAAAATAGCAAAATAAGAATAATCATAAATTGGATGCATGTCGTTAACATAAAATTTTGGGATAGCATGGATCTATTGGTCCATTTTGGCTGTTCCATCTTCTAAACTAAACCAAAAAAATAAATAAATTTACAAAATAATCTTACAGCCATCCTCTTATCATTCAGACACCTATCAAGCTTTTTCTTAAATTCACTTAGATTTACTGACCCCATAACATTCAAAGGCAACCCATTGCAAAAGTCAACAATCCTAGTAGAAAAATAGCAAAACTTTCTGAGCTAAGATGACTCATTTAACACCAAAATTTATGTTTATGTGCTCTAGTCTCACTACTATCACTGTTAAATATGAAAAAAGGATGATACATCAACATCATCAGTTCCATTTACAATCTAAAACATCTCAGTCAGATATCTTCCAAACTCTTCTTTTTTCAAAAGAAAACAATTTGAGAGATTTCAGTCTCCTTATCTAACAACCCCTTCATCCCAGGTACCATTCTTGTAACCCTTCTCTGAACCATTTCCAAAAATTCAATGCCTTTTCTCTGGTAAGGAGCTCTAGATTTAATAGAATATTCCAAATATAGCCTAACCAGTGACCTATACAATAAAATTATATACTCTTTACACTTATATTCAATATTTCTGAAGATACAACCTAAAATGCTATTTGATCTATCACTAACAACAGCACACTGCTTTGATAGCTTTAGAGACTGATCAGCTATTACACCAAGATTCCTTTTTTTTTTTGATAACACTGTTAAGGTTATTTCCATCCAAATTATAGTTGTAATTATGATAATCCACATGCCTTTTTTTGTATTTATTATAATTAAAACTCATATACCATTTACTTGTCCAACTCAATAAATGATCTGAATACTTTTTTACATTAGCAGCTTTCTCTTCACAGGCAGCAAGACACAAGATCTTAATATTATCTGCAAATGTAAGTAATTTATTGAACATTCCTTCACTCATGTCATTGATGTAAATCAAAAGGAGCACACCACTCACAACATTAACCCACTTTGACTGAGGTACATTTATAACAACCCTCTCTAACTTTCTTCCATCCAGTCAACTGTTTTTCTCCAATTTACTAACACATCTCCCAACATCTGTAGAGATAATTTTCTTTACAAGTATTTTATGTGGTACCTTGTCAAATGCTTTCTGAAAATCCAGATACAGCAAATCTATACTCTTACCCTCATCTACATGAGCAGTAACGTTTTCAATTAATGTCAAACGATTTGTAAGGCAAGTTTGTTTTTTTTCCTTTACTGAAACAATTCTGACTGTCTAATAAATTTCTAAAATTTATTAAATGGCTTTGCAAAGCATCTTTTATCAGACTTTACAGATTTTTTCCACAACTGATGTAGGATTAATGGGTCTATAATTACTGCAACAAATGTGATCGCCTCTCTTGAAAGAAGAAGTTACATTAGTTAACTTTTAACACTCTGATACCTGCTTAATATTCAAAAACGGACAAAAAATAGTAGCAAGTGACTCATTTATCATATCTTTAACCTCCTTCAAAATGCTTGGGAAAATATTACCTGGCCCAGGATCCTTAACATTTTTTAAACTTTCTTAATATTTCTTAACATGCTGAGAATTAACACGCTCATCTTGTTTGATCTTGTTTCTTTCTACCAACTGTTGAAAAAGGGAAATGCTGCTCAAATCTTCATTTGTAAAAACCAAAGAAAAAGCAAGAGTTAATAATCCAGTTATCTTACAACAACTGGATATGAGCCTCAGTTAAATTAGGCAATAAGTATGCTTTCTTCATATCAATAACACATCAAGTTTCTGTGGCTTTCTTATGCAGAAATAACAGAATCAGTAGTGTAATGAAAATGTATACTTAATTTAATACATTTTCCATCACAAACAGAACATTTATCACATCCATGCTTTTCTTCATTTTCTAGCTTCCTCTTATCTTCTTCAAGTTTTTCTGGCAGACCCTGGCATACATCAAGTATTTGTAATTCTCACTCAGTGAAGATAAAATCCAACAATTTTCTGATGAAAATCAACACCACCAACTAGTAATGAAAACAAAAAAATAAATTTAGATCTGTTAAGACATAAACAGTTAATATTATACAAATGTTAAGAAAAAATAAAAATGATTAATCTCACCACGAGAGGAAAAGCAATGGAAATTGGTTTTTATGATTTGATTACCCACAATGCCACCAGACATACCAGTTGAATTGCTGTGAACAAATGAACTCGAATGATTTCTACAGAACAGGATATGATCAAATAACTACATAAAAAAAAGAAAATATATTATTCATCAGTTCTCTGTTTGCTTGACAATGGTAAAAACTTTAAAATTTAATTTAGTTTATGTATAAGTCTGATGCACAAGAATGCTTAACCACTAAAAACAGCACTTACGAAAACATTACAACGAGTGAGAAACAATTACTTTATTTCTACAAATATTTTTATCAAATATTATTTTTCACATGAATTCAATTTATTATTTTTAGGTGATGTTATTAATTACTTCTACAATATCCTTTACAAATTTCTTTAGGTAATGTTTTAATTGTATTAAGTATTATCAAAATCATATACAAAATTTACTCAAAAACAAACAATGAAGACTAACTTAACCACATTGGTAGTGCAATAGCTTGCACTACAATATGTTAAACAGGTTTAATATGGACTTAAGATTGAAATGTAAAGAGTGCTGGAAAAATTAATAGGATAAATATCAGAATGACAATGACCACAAGGAAATAAGTCTCAAGAGAAAGGTGGTACAAAGAACACAAAGCAACAGGTTCAAAAGGAGAATAGGCTAGGGCATGAAAAATGACACAGAGATCCCAGTTCAGAAGTTTAAATAAACAGGGCAGACAAACAACATGAAATCAATGGAAAAGAATAGAAATGCCAGAGAAGAAGAAGGATTTATGAAAACAGGAGAAGAAAAAGGTGTAGAACAGAGCAGCACAATAACTAGAAACAGTGGAGAAAGACAAACCTTGATCAAATAGTAGGTAAAGACTCTGGACACATGAGAAACTGAAAAATGGGAAAAACAGAATCTCTGGCAAATGGGCCACTGACAAAAGGTAGACTAGCGACACCGATACACAGACAATGACAAAGGACATATGAATTAGATAAAAAGGAAGATACACAGATATTGAGTCCCTGAAAGTTGGCAATGGACCAAACAAAAGGCATGTGTGATGATGGAATTTGGCAATATATATGTAAAGACAAACCTGACGATGACCGAAGAAGGTCAAAATGTTGTTTGCTCCTCTACATAACGCTTTATCTACCCATACAAGTCGTTTTTACATATATACTTTTCTCTACAAGTGGGTTTTCTTTTCATCATGCATCTACCCTCAGAGCTATGGGGTGTAGGACAAACACCTAAAGGAAGGAAGTTTGTCATTCCAATGAGTTGTACAAATTTATCACTATGGGGTGTACCCAGATGAGAACAATCTCACACCATAGAAAGAACTTGGCTGGGGCAAGATGAAAGGTGTGCAACCAGACTCATAACACCTGAAACATGACAAACCAAGACTGTGATGTTGTAGGTCCCTGTCCCTTGTTCAGAGATAACTGATGACAGTTACATTGTCAGAATAAATCTTAACAACCTGCCCTCACAAGAATGGAAAGAAATGCATGAGAGCCTAACAAACTGCCAAGATTTCCAACTGGTTGATATTGTATGTAGATTTTTTGATGGATCACCAATCCAAAATCTCCTAAAGATTGAGGATAGCCACCAACCCACCAAAACACATCTGGTGAAAAAAGCATGAGTTGAAAGAAGAAGAATCCCCACAGTGTTAAGAGCCCTGTTGAGCCACCAAATAAGACTGGCCTTGATCCTTGAAAGAAGAATAACCCAGTGGATCACAGGATATGTTCCACTGGCAGAGATGCCAACTGTTTCAAATGACTGAGTGTAATGATTGTAGACAGAGTCCTTTGTCATTTGCAGCTACTAGGCCTGACCAATGTCTCTAAGCTGTTTATTATATTATCATTATAACTATTATTATTTATTACTGCTTAGATTGCTCATTTATGATTGTGTTTTTTTTATTATGTCTCTTATTTAGTTCAGAGTAACAAACATACTGGTAAATCAACACTGAACATGCACAAACAGTGAGCAGAAAAAGCCTTTGTTTAAGGACTAGTTTTTATCATGTTTATGACACTTATTGTGATAGTTTTGCAGCTGTTGCAGCCTTTGCCTTCATGAGAATATCTCTGGATGGTTGGAAGTTATAACAACATTGTCAATTTAAGTGTATACACATCTTGTGTGTTATAATACTGCTCAAAACTGAGGTGCTCAAGTTTGGTCTGAACTTGCTTTTGTTTTTAGTCACTAAACTAAATATCCTTTCATTGTCAGCATTAGAATGGAAGATTGTAAGAATTTCAAGCATAACCCTACACAGAATGTCATACTTCTGGTTGCCATTTCCATCCTTAACTGTAGACAGCTGAACCCAAAACTTGTCAACTTTCAACTGAAGGACAGTTTCTGAGAAAGTATCAATTTGATAATTCGAATATTGCCCTTCACACTTGTCAATAGTATCTTGCTCATATGCATTGACAAGGACAGGACACCTGTCTGTGAAGAAGAATAGAGAAGAGAAATCTTTGCTGACTTTCAGTTTTGGATCAGCAATCTTGCATGAATCAGAAGTTCATAATTTAGTGGAAAATGTTTCGTCATGTAATTTGTAGCTGCAATATAGTATTTCTTGGCACTGGTGTAGAAGATGATCAGGTCCAGGTCCTTTTCATATTTAACAGTGTATTCCTTGGCAGCATTTCCAATAGAAACTGCCTCATCAGATTTGTGTGAGGATTCATTGTTGTAGTCAGGTTCAGTGATGTTGCCTTCAAAATATTCTGGCTTGATGTTCCTAACAAGTATATTTTTAACTTGTGTAATCAGAGTTCTATGCATAATGTGTATGCAAGGTTTTTTTCTTTGCAATATCAAATTGGCTTGCTCAAATAGATTAACTGTAGACTGAAGTAAAAGACAAAATAACAAGTTCATTCTGTTGTCCAAGAAAACTGTTAACATATCTAACTTGCTCTGTGCATAACTTTTCTTGGTTACTTTCTTGCTAGGTTTTAGTTCTCTTTTTTCATTGATTGTCTCTTCTTCAGTTCAAGGTCAGAGAGCCCAAACATATATTCAGTTATGTCAAATGTTTCTTTGTCTACTTTTGGACACTGTTGTCTTGTGTCCCTGTGTGGCTGAGAGGATATCTTGACTTTTAAAGTCTTGCTTGTGTTAACAAGTTGTAGAATTTTCTTGTTTCTTTGTCATACAATCCTAAACTCTTTGAAATGTTGTTTTCTGCAAGCACTTTTGTCCAAAAAATAGTAGATATCTATCAATATATCAGAAACTGGGCAGGGTAGCTCTCTGGAAGCTTTCTGGGCAGCAATATTCATGAGGTGACAGGCACAGCCCATGAAGTAAATGCTAGGCTGTCGTCTTGAGATGTGTCCCATCACACCATAACCAGACATAACTGAGGTATTGTCTGAATAAAAACTAAGATAGTTTTCCCATGGAATTTTCCTCTTTGTCAGTTCGTGGTCCAAAAGCTTGAAAATATTCTCCCCCCATTGTAGCTTCTTTCCATTCTACCATTGTCAAAACAGAACAAACAATTTTTCCAGGAAAGGGTAAAGATATTGTACAACCACTGGATACAGTTTTGAGTCACCTATGTGTGTGAATCCATCTGTAGCTAAACTGTAATCACTGTTAGTAAGTATGCCTGAAATCATTTTGTCATCTTCACAACCCAACATTTGTACAATGGCTGTAGTTTTGGTTCTAGCACAGCCATATTTTTTGCTATATCAGAGTGGGAACATTTTTCTGAATAGATGTCCTGCATGATCGGCTACAGCTAGGGGGAAATTGCGAGCAATGATGAATTGCATGAACATTACTCCTCGATTTATGGTTTCATATTCTGAATTCTTACTCATAAATGTCGTTGTCTGCATCGTTTTTTATCTTCACATAAACCTTTTGTTGGCGAGATACCGATTTTGTATGTCTGGAACAATCATTCATCCCGCCATGTGCTACAGAAAAATCGATGTGACAAACTGTACAAAATGCATAATTGTCACTGACTTTTGATGCAATGACTGGATATTTTGCACTATACTCTTTCCTAAATTTTAGATTCACAGTTTTAATACTTTTAAATTTCCCAGAAACAAGACAATCTGGTGAACGAGGCCTCTTTTTCTCCATCTTGTGAACGATCTCATTGGTGTTTCTATGCCGCTCAGAAAACGAGAAATACCCATCTACGCATGCGCTGATTGGCTGAGAAGCAGTGACGATGTAACTATGGATTCCTCCAACTACTCAGAATGGAGAAGCACCACACTCAGACTATTGGAAGAGGTTGGAAATACAAATATTTTTTATTATTTCAAACAAAAACATGATTATCGCAAGTAGCCATTTGGACTATGTCTTTTATTTATTTTCAAAATTTATTTGTATCTCACTGGAAATTTTCTTTTCACCCCTTTCAAGCCATGGGGGAAAAATTTATCACTTTATTGTTTTGACCTATACAATATACAATAATTTGGGAGTTGCAACAAGTCGTAATATTTGTCTGTATGAGCATATAGTCGTAATGTATACACAAAATTCATAATAACTACGCTCAAATCATAATGGTTGGCATCTCTGCTTTGGTCAAAAAGCACCAACTGAAAGGTTTGATGGTTTGATTTACTGACTGTTTAGAATTAAGCACAAAGCTACACAATGGGCTATCTGTACTATTTCCACCACAGGTATCATGCAATAGAAAGGGTGAAGATAGAGCTTCAGCTACTGCTCGTACCATATCTCCAACCAAGATGGGAACTGAAGAGAACCCCCAAATGAATGAAGTATTAAATGGGAATGCAAAAGGACTTTTCCACCATGATGAAAACCTCACCAAAGCAGACTCCCAAAGATGAAAGTAAGTGTAATTGGCAGATGGGACACAGGAAGAAATAAGCAGAAGTACATGTAATAGAGTATGAAAATTCAACAAAAGAAAATAATGTCCAGAGGTAGATATGATCCAACAGTAGTGCATAGAACTTGAACACATCCTATCTGTGGACAAAATAAAACTAACAAAGTTATTCCTAAGCACTGGAGATATGATGGTAAACTAAACATCTTTCACATTGAATTTAGTCATCCAAAGACACAGGACAAAAATTCACCTAAGAGAGAGACAGGATGAATTTATGGTGAACTAGGTAGACAGAAAGGAATTCAGCTGAGATAGACTGATGGTATGTCTCGAAACTACTGTGTTTTGGAACACAGCAAACCCACGAAGGGTTTCCACGTGGCAGTAAAGAGTTGTAACCTGGCCCCACCGACCCATGGAAAGACATCCTATCACAAATAACAGTGAGTCCAAGAGGAAGAGGAATGGGCATAGGGAAGGAAACATCAGGAGTAGGGAAAAGGGTGGGGCAAAGAACAATGAGCACAGAGCAATAGAACAGGCAAGCAAACACTGAGCAGAATCAGTTGGGAGGACAAACGAGAAGCAAGGAAGAACATAGAAAAATGCAATCTCACCACAAGTCTCATGGACTCCGAAGACACAGAAAAACCCCCAAAACCATTTCATAATGAACATATGGGGAGATGCACTCCTGCAAGTAATGCATCCCTCCTGAGTAAATCTCAACAGCATAAAATCTAAGTGGTAAAGAACAATGCTGAAACCAGCAACCAATCCATCCCACAGTAGACTACAAGAAGGTCTAGAGATAGGTTGAAAACTGATCAGAAGACTGGAAGAACAGAGACAACTGTAAAGAGAAAAGAACACATAAAATATTGGTCCAAAAGCCAATGGGACCAAGGAGTTCTCACACTCCCAACTGTACTTGTGCAACAAAACATTGATCATGAACAAGAATATTACAAGAGGAAGGAAAATAATAAATATTAGAACAAGGCTCTTCTATCAGCAAAAAAGAAGTAGAAGAATCAAAGGAAAGCAGAAGACACAGAATTTGACAAACCTAATCATGAGGTTTAGAATGGCATGGTTGCCAGACTCTCCTGATTGTCAGTGTTGTGTCACTAGACAGGTGAAAACTGGGGTAGGAAAATTCACGTTGAAATTGTCCTCCCCGTTGATGAAAACCTTCCTCAAAAGTGTGGTACTGGAGGAGGGGAAAATGAGAAGAAGAAATAGCAAAAGCATCCAACTCCTATGGAATTAACAATTAAATCTCCTTGCCTGACATTGGCAACTCACTGCACTGAGGTCTAATGACATATTTCATCCACATTGATGAAAGCTTATTCACCTGCCACATAAAAATCAAATTTGTAAGTCCATGTGAACGATATTCCTACTAAAGGCGTAAAATACAAGAAAACACCCAAAAATGTAGCAAAATGTGCTTGAGAAACAACTAACAAACACACATCTGTGCACTGTCTGCAAAAGTGAGAATTGTGTTGAAATCGTAGAAGCAGCTACCTGCCCTAGTAAACAAGGGGCAATGAAATTGGTAGAGGGTGATCATATGATTAACACATGTTGCAGCAATGAAATGACAAAATAGGAATCGCTTCTTTTTCTGTGTGATTAATACATTAGTTCCAAAATGATGTTTGCTATTTATTTAGGTGACCCATGATCATCTGTTTGAAGATTAATTGATTATACATATCAGCTCCATTTATCTGCATGAGTACCAAAATAATCATTCAATCTAAGCAACCTTCTCCAAGATTTTTTAAACTGTCTGAATGCATCACTTTTTATTCATTTACATTAGATGGAAAAATATCTTTTTGTCCTTGTTTTTTCACTATGCAACATCATTAACCAGAAAGTACTAAGTACATGTTATATTTATTTAAAATAAGTTATAGTTTAACATGATAAAACTATAATGCTTAAGACCAGGAAAAACAACTTAACAACAGTAAAATTAAAGCTAAAGATCAGGAAAGTACACCAGAAAATAATAAAACTAAAAAGGAAAAAAAATTGTTTTTTTTTTTTAGTTAAATATATCATACAGTCCACAGGTTTGCATGTGCACCGGAAAATAGCATTGCAACTTCAAAACATATACAGCCAGTATTTTAATGGTCATATACCAACCTGGATTAAAATGTAAATATAATCCATGACTTAACAGCAAAATAATTAAATATTACAAGCTGCAAAACAATCTGAGAAGGGTAAAAAGTTTAAAACAAGAAAATAATAAAGTTAGAGATAATAAAAAATTCAAAAGAGGAAAAATAATATTAGAACAGTAAAAACTATGGATTAAAAACAAGAAAATAATCTATAAATAATATACAATATTCTACTATTTTGAAAATAGTACCTGTATAGTCATATTTGTCTAAAATTAGAGAAAAATATTTCAAAAACAGTTTGGCCATAATTTGATATTTTAAAAAGAACTGTGATATATGTTGAGAATAGCAAATCTTTAATCTATAATGAAACATCTTAAAAATAGTCAATGAACAGTTTATAACTGGATACCTACTAGTATGAAACTCTTTCATTTCAGTCTTATACAAAATATATAAGAATGTGACTGTAACTGTTCCCACTTATGAGAAACTTCAAGTTTTGGAGTATTAAGATCAGCACACATGTCAGTAATAGTCATTACCATGATAGGAATAACAACAGCAAAGTCAACGATGACTGTTCTTATCTGTAAAAATTCCAATAAATGGAATGTAAGCTTTTTTTCATAAAGTTAAGGAAAACAGTGTTTATCTTTAAAGCATGAATTCCTTGAGCTGATGGATTTCTATAAAAAAACAAGGAGGAAGGAAAAAGAAGTCTAATGTTCTTCAAGGAATAATACAAGTTTGGTAAAAACAAATACTTCACTTTGAAGAATAGTAACTAAGTTAAAAAACAAAGTTCATTAATTTTATGGAATAATCTTATTTTGAAATAAACACCATCACTGCATTAATAACATTGTTCTATACTAAAATCTGATGTGAATGTTACTTCATAAAGTAGTACCATATGCTACTATTGTTATGTTGACATAATAATAGTATCTTTACACACAAAAAAAACATTCACTAATTATAACAGCAAAATAATAAAAAACATTTCATTAAAGCAGTGTAATAACGATATAGTTACACTGTAAACAATAACTTGTGACCAAACAAGATAAAAACAGGTGTGTATAATACCTCTTTTCTGTATCAGATGACAAAAAATGAAAACAAAATGACAACCACATAACTTATCAGCATCATTTTCCTCCAGTACATATACAAGACATAACAAAGCCATATTACATAGATAAGATAAACATAACATTTCAAAACAGTATTTTCATCACCTTGTGCAACAGAAAACTAACAACTGTACAAAAATCTCTTACCTTGGTAGGAAAGAAAGATGTAAATTCCAAATTTTTCAGCATGATTGATAAAGTGAATGTTCCTTTGAACAGGATGAGGGAAAATATAAAAAACATCAGGAACATCGTTGGGTACTATACAACCACCCCCTTCCATTGTTCTATTATAGAGTTTGCATTCAACTGCAAAAAGACATGGAGCTGAATAATTGTGTCAGAACTCTCACTCAGGGTACAGTAACAATTGTGAGCCACAGGACAAATAGTGTTTATGTGAATGGGGTCGTCATTATCCATGTGAAGTAACTATTAATAATAAAAATAATAAAAAAACAGACTAAAATGACATTTTCTTTCAGGAATTACACTCTCATTTTTTGGTCTCAAAGATTTAAGCAAATAAGAATTTATACTGATTTTTTTAACGGATATCATATAGTAATTGACACACACTACAAGTAGTAATGTTATACCATGCATACAATAACAATATAATAAAATTTAATAATGCACATAAAAGAGAGCTATTGTAATATTAATATCTGTAACTACAATAATGTTGTTTTTTAAAGTATTTTTACGTGCAGTGAAATTTTTATGTTCAACAGAAACAAAGAATTCAAAATAAAAAGTGTCAGAACACACAGCACATAAAAATAAAACAAGGGCATAAACTACTGTACAAACAAGCATTACAAGCTGTAGTAGATATTATCCTTTTATTGATTCCTGAAAAGAATGTTAATATAATCGAATATTTGTCAGTGACATATTTATTATAATTTGGTGGAGAGTTGGTAAACCAATCCATTGATTGACTAAAAATAATCGTAGTATCGTGATCGTACTCCTAATAGATGGCCTAATGTATGCTGAGAGACAGCATGTATTAATATATTTTAATCATGTTACCCCAACATTTGTAGGACTTCTATTTTAAAAACATTTTATGACACTATAATCTCAGCTTTAGCCCATGTTTAACCTTTACCTTATTAGTTACATAACACGGCCTTTCTTATTTATTGACATATTCTTCTGTGTTCTGTCACAATATGAGCAATTACCTTCTCACATCAGGATACAGACAGCTTATGGGATATTCATATGGAATGAGCTACATAATTCCTTTTCAATTCTGATTTTTCTTAATATTTTGTGCTTATAATTCTCACAAACAGACATTATGCTCCCAACAGTCATGTACCCACTAGACTATTCTTAACTATACAGATGATGCTTTTTATAATGGTTTATGTTTCAACTCTTTATCTCATCTGGTTTTATAACAAAAATATGTATTAATAATAAATGTATATCCAAATTTCAGTTACCTGTTAGAAGCTGTGAGAATATTCCACAGTACATATTTCACAAAACACTGTATGATTTCATGATGGAATTTCAATAACAGAGTATCAGCTTTATAAATGAATCTAATGCATAAACTTAGGTACATTACAAAATACTGTAAACTTACTTTTTCAACAGCTTTGTAAATAAAAATGATAGATATAAGTGTGGCAAAGTTTTCCTCAGTAAACCAAGTGACGTAACACACCAAAGCACTGGCATCAAAAGCCACTAGTGCAATTAATATAGCTGATGTCCAGAGCCCAATCCACAGACAAAGAGGCAAGTAATATGAACCGTGATCCCTTTGAAGAAAAGTATTGTGTCACTAAAAGCATAAAATCTTTATTAAAATGCAACTGAAAAAATTACTACAATTATCTTCAACCTTTTCAGATAAACTGTAAAATGTGTTTAAACAGTTTCTGAAAAAATGAATAACCAAATCTTTAAAGTACTGGTCAAATAGCTGTTTGTTCTCTGGATCATAAAATTTCAGTTGGTAGTTTACCAGAAAAGATGACATTCAAAAATACAATTGCACAAGAAATAGAATTTTTTAAACATTCAATATGAAAGCTATATTCAGCATTCAATATCTAATACTGATTTCTTTATACTGGTTATCTTGAAAAAATATATTGTTTAACATCAAACAATAGTATTTTGTATCTGTTTAATTTTGAACCCTTCAGGCTTAATACAACAATCAGATTATCCTTATTCTAATCTGTGACATAATCTGGGGCAGCCAGTGGATCACGATTTGGACAAGTAAAAAGTGAGTTTAAAGCTCATCTACACCTAGTCATTATATCCTTGAAATGAAACTATACTCACAAGTCGTTTCAGTCTATTCAGAAATAAAATGCATGTGAGATAGCAGCTGGAGGTTAACTTATCCCACCTGTGGTCGACATGCTCTTAAGACACGTGAAGATCTAACTTTAATTCACCGATTAGCATATCCATTTTATTTGATAACAAAATAGACTCACCTTGACAATATAAAATTAATGCTAATTTTGTTCAATGATAAAAGCTTGCACAAATATACAGAAATGATCCAAATGACAATTAAACTTACATAACCATAACGACAGTCTAACACCCTGAAATAACTCATCTTAATTTATTCATTGGTAATGCACAAATATATACATATATTAATCATCCAATGAATGAGAAAGTCAGTGTATTCTGCTGCAAATCATAATTAACCAATCTAAAATTTAGCCTGGCAGTTTGTTTCATGATCCAGAAACAATTATGCCAAAACATAGATTATTTTTATAATCATTCAGCATTAAACCTGACAGCACAAAATCACTTTTATTATTTTAGCTGTTCCTTAACACAGAATATACTCATTGTTACAAATACATTGTCATATAATTGTGTCAACTGAACCTTACAGTACTAAAAGTAGTTTTATTCATTTTCTCCTTAATATGAAATCTGTTCATGGTTATAACTAACTTGTTATCTAATCACACAACCTAAACCTAAATTAACTGTTGTTATTTTGTACCAATACAGAAACTATTCAACTAAACGTTAACATTTTCTTACACTGAAAATGCATTTCCAATAATGCTTACCTTTGCTGACACTTATAGCTATTACTTGATTGCCAGGGTTTCTTCCTTTGCCCATCTATGCATTGGTCTGATTTTTTTTTCTTGTTTGCTTCCAGTCCTTTATGTTTCACTTAATTGCCCTTGGTTAGAGTGATCTTGTGACATTCTCCACCGATCAATACACCATTTATCTTGGTAATGAATATAAGCACCTCATTAAGATAATGTTATAACTACTTGAAGACTGATTCCAACCCCAGCTTTTAGTGGGGAATTGTCAGTAGAGGTAAATATTATTGAAAAACAAATTATCAGTTTAGAAAAATGTTAATCTCCTAATTATAGTTATCTCTGCTTCCACATAGCTAGAATCCCACACTGAAAGATGGAGGGGCCTGAAAGATAGGCAGTATCCATGTGCACAGAGCAAGGATGTACCAAGATAAAAATGGTACCAGATGGGAGGAACAGGACAACATCCAGAATAGGTACTTTAGAATAGTACATGAGTAATCATCACAATAGACCAGCCCTAAACAGATAGTAGATGTTCCACTACTCACCACTGGAACAGTGAGCCACATAACACCTCAGGGCTCTGACAAAACACAAATGATTTGGGTCTGATCAGGTTCATACATTAAAAACAGTTGGCAAATGAATGTGCAAAAAAGGATTTATCTACTTCCTTGGATACCAAGAGTCATTGGATGAAAATACCTGTCAGGAAAGAGCAAGACAAAAGTGTGCACACTCCAATCACTGATGCCTACATGCTAGCAGCAACAAAAAATACTGAAAGGGAAGATTTGTACATAGTACATGAGGCTAAAGATTTGAATAGATGTTGAGATAAAGCATGCAATATCACCTTAATATCTCTCTTTGGTAATAAAAAATGATATTTGGGATAAAGAGCTCAAAATGTTCCGAGAAGGTCAGATTGTACTGGACGTTCAAATACTTTCCAATGTTTAGTATATAAAAGAGTAGTCAATAAAGCTGCCTTAGATAAAGTGACACTAGGTGAAGCTAGACCTTTGTCAAGAGCCAGGTAAAAAAACGAGACATAGTGGACACATTTGGGTAAAGCAAGTTCAATTTCCTCATCAGACAACATTGGCAGTAAGTGTGCCATTTTCATTGATAGATTGAGGCAAATACAAAGCAACTTTACAATTTAAACCCTGATGCAAAGGACAGTATAACTTCCATGCATGAAGTCTGAACTTGGGAATGCCAGACCAGGACTGCCTCAATAGACACAGCTAAAGAGGAAGTGACAGAGCTAGACATTCTTGAAGATACTGAAGAATAAGGAACAACGCTTGGGTCAGCCAACCTGGTGCTACCAACAGTACTCAATAATTAGAGGATCAAATTATAGCCAGAATTCTGGGTAACAGATAACCTGAGGGAAAAGGCATAGAGATGCAATCCTGCCCAATTTTGACTAAATCCATCTGTCAAAAAACCCTGAGGATGAAGTACTGGAAACCAAAATGTCTGTAGTTGAGAGTTCTATTGAGTGGCAAATGAGTTAATAATCAAAGTCTCAAACTGAGAGTAAGTCCACCAGAAAATCTCATAAAGGAGCATCCATTCAACTGGGCTAAGAAAGTTGATCTGATATATAATTCATCGTCCATGGAATATGGCAAATCAAGAGTCTGACAGAATAGGAGTGAGCTAAGTAGAGAATACCCAAAGTTCAAAACAATTGCCCTAAAAATGTATGCCTCTTTAACAGCAAATCTACAAGATCACTGTATAAATGTTAGAATGGATCACAGTAACTTTCCCCTTCAATAGATCAAGACCTTGAACCATTGCTTGTTGAACAGCAAAAAGTTGTAAAATATTGAGTGTTGGTCTGATCTAAATACCACTCAAGAACAAAGATGATATTAATGGTTGTAGTAAGTGATCCATTGGTTGCTCAGTAAGATGAAGTGTGTTACTGAGAAATATCACCAGGGGCAACTGAGTGAGGTATAAGACCAAAGAAAGTGAGAAAATATCAAACTAACACTTTGATGGGCAAAGAGAAACCCTGGCAGTCAAGTTATAGCTATAAGTGCCTGTAGAAGTAAGTATGTTTTGGAAACCAAATTATTACATAACCATTAGAGTTTAACTTAACAGTATAAAACCACTTTTATTACACCATACACACATAAATGAGCTGTACAACTTTTAACCATAATGAATAAATCTTGCAGAATCTAAATTCTTCACAAAACTTATAACAAAAAAGCAACAAATATGAATTCAAAACACACACACAAAAAAGTACAAAACATATCTATAAAATGACAAAAACTATTGTTTCAAATTTCAACACTGGTCCTGTACTTTCACGAATGTTCAATGGCTACCCACTAACTAACCCATACAACAGTCCATTGACAGCTCCAGTGAGCAAACTCTCCATGACAGCCTGAAAAAAAAAGTATTGCTATGTTTAAGATAGTTTTCAATAAACTTTGAGGATGGTAAAAATGAAATGTTCCTCATGTTAGTTGGTGTTTTGTTTAATCAAATATTGTCTAGATATGATAAACAAACAAAAAAAATCTTTCAAATAAAGGATTAATTCAAGAAATAAATGTTCCATATAATCCAAACAACGAGATGATGCATACACACAATTTCATTTTAATACAATTCTAATTATTTCTTTTTGAAACTAAACATTCTCGGGGCAAGTTAATCATAAATATACAAACTAAAAACGAATCAGTTGCACACTGACACAAATAAATAATTATTGTAAGTATCCCTTCAGTCTTTATAAATACATGTAAAAGTTTTGTCCCAAACACATTTAATTACATTAATTTCTATAAAACTTCAGTTTGAAAGCAAGCTTAAAGAATTCCATAAACAAAAATCAGCCAATGCCACAACATGAGCAATTTTTCAACACAACTAAAGAACTCTATAGATTGTACAAACTGAATAACAACTTCGCACAACATTTAGTACCAGAAAAACTAAATTAAAGATCAAAGTTCATGAAGTGATTGAACTAACCTACAGTACAAACTGTTTATTCATACATTTAAAGTAATAGAAAGCTTGAAATTTTTCATTATACAAATAACTGAACAAACAACTTAACCTCTTCATGGCACAACTAGAGTATCAAACAGTCTGAGCAATTTGAGTTTGATTATTTTGTTACACAAGGAAACTATCCTATATCTTACAGTACTTCATTATGCAACTTACACTATTTCACAGTGAAAATATCAAACAGTTTAATTTATCATGTAACACAACTATCACATAATTTAAAATGTTCCATAACTCAGTTAAATCATCCCATAATTTAAAGTATTTCACACCATAACTGACATGTTTCATAACTCTCAGAACAATATAAACTATTTCATAATGAACATATTTGGCAGCTTCACTATTTTATTAACAACTATCAAGCAGCTTGACCAATTACAAAACAGAAATATCACACAGTTGAGCTATAATATAATACTACTATTGGAAAAACATAAGCTATTTTATAAAAGAGCTACACTTGTGTCGTAAAAATTCAAGCTAAGACCGCTTGTGTTGTTTCAAGGATCAATGAGAACATATTTTAATGGTAAACAAAATGTGAAAAATATAATTTATTCATATGGTATATTATGGTTATAATAAGCTCTTTGATATACTATGTTCTGATAAAAAGTTGTTTGATTTGTCATTAACTTTTGCACAAATTTGTTTGCAGGTTATTCACAGTAACCATTCTTAATTTTAAAGTGATAATTTATAGAGTGGAAACAGCTATTTAAATCACCCACCACCAACTATTGGGATATTCTTTCACAATTAATAAGAGGATTGACTATCACATTATAAAGCCCTCATGGCTGAGAAAAAGGAAGCATATTTGGTGAAGTGTTTCAACTCCATGCCAGGCCCTTGACCATGAGCCCTTCCAACCTTATGGAAGGAAAAATATTGTTTTTTCCTTTTACCTTTTATTATTTAGAAAATCCTGAAAATAACTGTCCTACTAGATAGTGAAATTATTACCTCTTCATGGCTAGCCTTCTAACAAAAAGTCTGTACTCAAAGTTCATTCCTTTAGAGTGGTGTTTCTGAAAATAGTGTTCAAGTTTCCTATCTGTCTTTCTTTTTCACATCTAATAAAAGTTTGAAACAGAAATAAATTCAACATTTCAACATTACATTACTTTGATTTTTGTTTAAATAATATTTTAAGTGGTAAGCATAAGGAGGTCAAGAAATGATCAGTGAGTGGAATATTTATTGACACAACTGTAAGAAGAGAGAGAGAGAGGTGAAGCAGCTGAAAAACAGAGATAAAAAATGGTGGGATAATTATTTCTTTATATATAGTATTCCCCCCAACATGCAACACCACATATTCCAGGGTTCCACATTCCTCAGCTCTTACAGCTACATCAATTTTTCCATCATCATCTCTCTCATGACCTTCCAACAGTGACAAGAAAAGGTCTTCACCTGCAGTTTAAATTACCATCTCCAAACTATACAACTTGATGATGCTAATTACATTAACCAAAACGAATACTTCACATTGTTACAGCATTCTTTCTCTCCTTATAAGAAAAAAAGGTAAAATAAAGCTTACATTTATACATGAAACCTGCAGCTTTTACAGTTTAAAGATAAAGGTTGCTGGTATGGCTTACCTTCCTGTTTTTTTGAGTCCACTTTCTTCATGTAATTTTTCTCCTTCCTCTTCTTGTTCAATAGAAGGTTCTTTATCTGTTTCTATACACTTTTTTCTTCCCTCCTAAATAACATAAATTTCAATAGAAATCACAATTTTATCATTCTCATGGTGTTACTAACCCTCGCCTTTCAATTCATTTCTAATTATTTTATAAATTTACATCGGACCATGAAAAATAAGACATCTACTTTCATTATGAATCCATTTATGATGTATATAAAATGTGTTATCACATTCATTCACCTACTTAATGTCTTTCTTCTTCTGGAGACAGTTAAACAATCTCTAAACCTTATATTATTTTGTCCTTTTATACCCATTCATTTTCAGCATTGGCAACATTTGTTGTACTCCAAAGAAGCCTGACATTAGTCGCTTTACCGAATGCTCATCATTTGTACTTATGAATGCTTCATTTAGTTTCTGCTTCTGTGTTGAGTTAAAATAATTAGCAGAATTCTC